>NC_133785.1:7979197-7988320 GCF_003597395.2 Chelonoidis abingdonii
GGGAAAGTTTTGGGGGGACAGAAAGAGCCCCAGACACTGAAATTCTGGGTGGTGGCAGTGTTACTAGATCTAAGCTAGTAATTAAGCTTAGAAGGGTCCATGCAGGTCCCCCACATCTGTACCCTAAAGTTCAGAGTGGGGAAAAAACCTTGACAGGAGCCCTGTGCGCAGCTTCATTTTTGGGCCCCACCTCTCAGGATACAACCAAAAGAAAGAACATTTTCTCTTATCTCCTCCCCGTTTTTCATTCTTTTTTTCTTCATCCTCCTGCTATGTTATAAGTAATGGGAAGTAAATGAAAATAAGGTGAGGTACCTTGATTGGGGCAGGGGGTTAGGGTGCAGGATGGAGTGCGGGGGGTGTGGGTTCTGGGAGGAAGTTTGGGTGCTGGGTGCAGGCTCTGGGCTGGGGCAGGGGCTTCGGGTGTGGGAGGGGGTGAGGGGTGTAGGATCTGGGAGGATGTTTGAGTGTGGGGTGCAGGCTCTTGGCTGGGGCAGGGGGTTGGGGTGTCTGAGGGGGACGGGGGGCGGTGCTTACTTTGGGCGGCACGGCTCCCAAAGGAACTGATGCACGCACCCCTCCGGCAGCATCTCCTAGGTGGCGGGGGACAAGGGGTTTCTGCACACCGCTGCCCGCAGGTGCTGCCCCTGCAGCTCCCATTGGCTGCAGTTCCCAGCCAATGGGCACTATGGAGTTGGCGCTCAGGGTGGGGGTAGCATGTGGAGACACTTCCTGCCCCCCAAGGCCTCAGAGACATGCTGGCCGCTTCCGGGAGCGAAGCAGCGCGGAGGGAGGGAGGCAGAGCGGGCAGGGAGCTGCCTTAGCCCTGCTGCTGGCATGTCTGTACATGCCCCTTATGGAGATGAGGGCAGTGGGTCTCTGTGTGCTGCCCAGGCTGGGGGCAGCGTGCGGAGCTGCCTCCTCCCCTTCCCCACAAGGAGCGTGAGGAGATGTGCCAGAAGCCAGCTGCTTCCGGGAGCACTGTGCAGCCACCGGCCATGGCATGCAGACAGCCTGCCTGCCTGAGCCCTGCTGTGCCACTGGCCAGGACTCAGGGGCAGGTTGTCAGATATTTGCCCTGCATTTTGGGGGCCACCCTATCGTTTGGGCCCTGTGCCACCGCATGGTTTGTTTCATGGTAAATCCGCTCCTGAACTGACCCATTCACACGTGGCATGCACACCTTGCAGACCCACAGACAGATGCACACAGCCCGCAGGCCTACAGACAGAAACACACAGCCGGCAGGCCCACAGACAGATACGTGTCCACCCCCCGGCAGACTTACAGGCAGCAGTAGACCCACATGTGCATGCCTAGAGTCGCTGTCTCCTCCTTTCTCCCTTGCCCCAATGTGCCCCATTTCCCCACTCCAGTCTTCCACACTTGATGGCTGTTTCAAGCCCCCAGACTCACTGGATCATCCCTGCTGCCCTTCCCCGAGATTCCTTCTTGCCCAGCAGGGCATGCGGTGGGGCAGGGAGCAGAGTCTGAGGCTGACACAGACCCTGGTGTGCAGGTGCTGACCTATTGGAACAGCCAGGCTTCGAGGGCAGTGCGTGCTGGTCTCCCAGCAAGGGCTGCTCCCTGCAATGCCTGGCCTCCATAGGGAGAATGGACCCTTCCCTCCCCTCCCCCAGTGCATCCTGCACAACATGGAGAGGGGAAGGGTCTCATCCCAGGTCATGCTGGGACCCAGGTGTCCTAGCTCGCAGGCGCCCACTAGACCCCACTCTCTGCACAGGACTGGGGATAGAACCCAGGAGTCCTGGCTCCCCCCAAGGTGACGGGGGAGGAGTAGGTTTGGTTGGAGATGCCCCCTTTTTTCCATCCTCCTCCCGCCATGTGTTAGAGCCCATGTCATCGTGGCCAACCTTTTGTTTGGGGTTGCCATGGAAACCTTCTCTTGCCACCCGCCCTGCTCATTTTGCTCAGTTATCACTAAGGAGGATCCAGAGAGGCTTGGTGCCTCTGCACTCCCCCCCCCGCCATGCACAGAGTTGCGGGCATTGGGGTCTCTAGTGGGGGTATATGGGGTGCATTGGGGTGTCTGTGGTGAGCGATGTCTGGGGTGTCTGGATGGTATGTGGGATGCATTGGGGTGTCTGGTGGGGGTATGTGGGGTGCATTGGGGTGCCTGTTGTGGGAAGTATCTGGGGGGTGCATTGGGAGACTCTAAGCACTTACTCCACTGCAGTCCCCCTTGACAGAGGGGTCTGGAAGAGAATGACCCCTCCTCCAACACACTGACCCAGAATACTTCTTGTCACAACCCCAGCACCTGGCTGTGGGGGAAGAGAGCACAGAGCCACGCTTGAGCCTTCCCCCTTGCCCCCCCAATCATTTGCATACAGAGTTAATAATGATGCATGAGACAAGGGGTGATCAGTCCCTGGGAACAGCTGGTGGGAGTGCAGCAATTGGAGGTAGCAAAGGCAGGTGTGGGGAGACATGGGCAGAGCATTCCTGACTCTGCCCCATTTTATGGAGAGGGTGTGAGGGTGTGTGTGTGTGTGTGTGTGTGTTGGGGGATTGGTGTGTGTGGATCAGGACTGAGGAGCACCAACAAAGATATGGGGGGAAGTCCAGAGCTGGGATCACAATGGGCTGCAGGTCAGGATTGAGGGGGCTGGCAGGGCTGTGGGGAGGGTGGAGCCCAGGCCTGGGACTGAGGGTCACTGATAGGGCTCTGGCGGATGAGTTCTGGGCTCGGATGGCAGGAGGGGCCAGTGCTTCCATTAGGCGACCCTAGGCGGTCGCCTAGGGCACCAAGATTTGGGGGAGGGGGCGGCATTTTGTGCGCTCCCCACGGGGTGCATGGGAGCTTCCGGTTCCTCTTCCATCATGCCGCCGAAGGAGGACCTTCTGCCAACATGCCTCGGAAAACAGCGGCAGGCAATTGAGCAGCTCAATGACTGGTGCTGTCGCCTGCAGCATTTCAGCAGAGGGTCCTTCTTCGGCGGTGCGATGGGAGTGAAACCAGAAGCTCCCATGCACCCCATGGGGAGTGCACAAAATGCCGTTCCCCGAATTCTGCCGAACTCTGGCGCCGCTCCTGATGGCAGGGGGCTGTGGGTTGGGATTGAGGGCACCGGAAGAGCTGTGTCGCTCTCCCTTAGCTGTTTTGGCTGCTGTCCCTGGTTCTGACAGCTGCGGGGGGGGTCCATTGGTGCCAGCATGGAAGGCGGGAGGACTCTGCGGTTAGCCTGTTGACCCCAGTTATTGGCTGTGAGCTCCTTGCCTTAGTCCGTTGTTATGAACTGCTTTACTTGTTGGTTTGGCTCCGTTCTGTAGGAGGGGCAGGGTTGTGCTGAGGGGTGGGAGCCTTGGGCCCTGCCCCATGTGTTGTGTCTGGGAGGTGTGGCTGGTCACACTCTGTTCAGATACGGACTTCCTTCAGCAGGCCCCCAAACTCCAGCCCTCGTGGTCACAAGGTGAGGCCTGCCTGAGTCTGCAGCGCCTGCTATCTCAGCACAGGACTCCATCCCCAGGCCTCCTGATCCCCTCCGGTCCTGAGCCCACTACTAACTCAGCCCTGGGCTTCCCCCGCAGCTCTGCCAATGCTCCTCAGTGCACACCTGCAGCCCTCTGCCATCCCAGCCCTGGTGCCAGAAGGCCTCACCCTTCCTCACTCAGTGAGTCTGGGAATGGTTAGTAAGGGACTAAAGAAATAATAAAGGTTGATCACAAAACACTTAGTTACAATAGAAAATGGCTGTCCTATATTGAGCTATGTGCAAAGCCCAAAGGTCAAACCCAGGCATCCTGTTTCCAGACCTGGCCCTCTGCACTCACCCACTGGATCCTACTCCTTCCCCAAAGCTAGAGAGAGAACCCAGGAATCCTAGCTCAGCACCACCCCTTGCTCTAACCACTAGACATCACTCCCCATGAGCTGGGAATAGAACCCAGGAGTCCTGGCCCTTTCCCAGGGAGCGCACCCGTGAAGATGAGTGAGCTCATGGCTCCTGCCTACTGTGTAGCCCCACCAAAGCAGCTCAGCCAGGTGTTTACATCATCAAAAGGGCCTTCTGTGCAGGGCTCACATCCCAGCCAAGGACGGGGCTCCTTCCACAGATCAAAGGCAACTTCTGAATCTAGCCCAATCAACAAATTGGAGAAATGGTCTGAGGTAAACAAGATGAAGTTTAATAAAGACAAATGCAAAGTGTTCCTCTTAGGAAGGAACAATCAGTTTCACACATACAGAATGGGAAGAGACTGTCTAGGAAGGAGTATGGCAGAAAGGGATCTAGGAGTTATAGTGGACTACGAGCTAAATATGAGTCAACAGTGTGATGCTGTTGCAAAAAAACCAAACATGATTCTGGGGATGCATTAACAAGTGTGTTGTGAGCAAGACATGAGAAGTCATTCTTCCGTTCTACTCTGTGCTGGTTAGGCGTCAGCTGGAGTATTGTGTCCGGTTCTGGGCACCGCATTTCAAGAAAGATGTGGAGAAATTGAAGAGAGTCCAGAGAAAAGCAACAGGAATGATTAAAGGTCTAGAGAACATGACCTATGAAGGAAGGCTAAAAGAATTGGGTTTGTTTAGTTTGGAAAAGAGAAGACTGAGAGGGGACATGATAGTTTTCAGGTATCTAAAAGGGTGTGATCAGGAGGAGGGAGGAAACTTGTTCACCTTAGCCTCTAATGATAGAACAAGAAGCAATGGGCTTAAACTGCAGCAAGGGAGATTTAGGTTGGACATTAGGAAAAAGTTCCTAACTGTCAGGGTGGTTAAACCCTGCAATAAATTGCCTGGGGAGGTTGTGGAATCTCCATCTCTGGAGATATTTAAGAGTAGGTTAGATAAATGTCTATCAGGGATGGTCTAGACAGTATTTGGTTCTGCCATGAGGGCAGGGGACTGGACTTGATGACCTCTTGAGGTCCCTTCCAGTCCTAGAATCTATGAATCTGTGAAACCCGGCTCCTTCATGATAGCCCCCATCTCCGCTTCGTGGGCTTCCAGGGTACCATGTGGGGCTGGAGTCAGGGAGTGGGATCACCAGCAGGGGCTGGGGTTTGCAGCAGTGTGAGGGGGAGGGGAGCTGGGATGGGTCCATGCTGAGAGAGCTAGGGGTGAGGGGCACTGGCAGAGCTGGGTGTGGAGCCCAGGCTGGGATGACTGGGGCTGTGGGTGGGGGTGAGGGGCACTGGCAGAGCTGGGTGTGGAGCCCAGGCTGAGATGGCCGGGGCTGCGGGTGGGGGTGAGAGGCACCGGCGGGACAGGGTGTGAAGCCCAGGTTGGGATGGCTGGGGCTGTAGGTGGGGGTGAGGGGCACCCGCAGGGCTGAGTGTGGAGCCCACGCTGTGATAGCCAGGGATGGGGTGAGGGGCACCAAGGGGCATTGGTTTGCACAGATCTTGTCCTGTTATGATTGGTTTGGTCTGTCACCCCCTCCCCCACCGCTAACCACTCCCCCCAATATCTCTGGCACTATGGTGGGGGGGAGAGAGATTTAGTGTCTGTAAACTGGGACCCCAGACCCTTCCAACTCCATCCTGGGGAGTGTGGGGGCCAGAGTGAGGGCTCCGCATGGAGATCCCCACCATGGTCCTTTGGCTCCCATCCTGCCCACTGCCCTGGGGAAGAAGCCCACAGTGACGAAACTGTGGGGCAAGACTGGGGGATTGGAGAACACAGCATACTGTGCTGCTCCAGCCTAATTCCCTGTTCCCCGGGGCAGCTTGGCCCCCTACTGTCTATCCCCACCCCCAAAGGCAGCGTGGTCCCCTACTGTCTATCCCCACCCCCAAAGGCAGCATGGCTTCCTATTGTCTATCCCCACCCCCTAGGGGTCAGCATGGCTCCCTACTGTCTATCCCCACCCCCAAAGGCAGCGTGGCCTCCTATTTTCTATCCCCACCCCCCAGGGATCAGCATGGCTCCCTACTGTCTATCCCCACCCCCAAAGGCAGCGTGGCCTCCTATTTTCTATCCCCATCCCCTAGGGGTCAGCATGGCTCCCTACTGTCTATCCCCACCCACAAGGGGCAGCGTGGCCCCCTACAGTCTACCCCCCTGGGGGCAGTATGGCCCCCTACCATTTATCCCTGCCCACCAGGGGCAGCATGGCCCCCTACGGTCTACTTGTCCTCCCCCCCCCCGGCAGCGTGGCCCCCTATGGTCTATCCCCCCCCAGGGCAGTATGGCCCCCTACCGTCTATCCCTGCCCACCAGGGGCAGCTTGGCCCTCTATGGTCTATCCCCTCCCCGGGGGGCAGCACTGTCCCCTATGGTCTCTTTACCTAGTTATCTATAAGTGTGTGTCTATGTGTCTATGCTGGTGGCCTGGCCCCCCCTTCACTAACTCCCTCTCTTTCTCTCTCTGTGTGTCCATCTGGCTGCGTTTGTGGGGGTGTCTCTGGCAGAAGAGCACACGATGGAAGGTGAGTGACCCCTTTGCATTCTCTGCTGGCTGTGGATGGTGTGGGCTGGGGCCATGCTACAAGAAGCAAATTAATGTCTTGCTATGGGGGGCGCTATTTCCTGCTCCCTCGCCCTGTGGGGGTCCATTGAGAAGTGCGTGGACTTGGGGTGCTCTTGGGTGACTGGGTCGGGGTTCCCCTGTGTTCGTTCCAACAGTGCCCTAGCTGTGTGCTCCCCCTACATGATGGTGAATTGGATCCCAAGCAGTCACTTACTGCTGGGGTGTCTGTCTCAGGGTTGCCCCTACAGCCAGGCATCGCCAGTTGTCTTGGGGTGCCCCCAGCCCTCCAGGGTTTGTCTCAGTGTGGCGGGTAAGAGCACAGTAATAGCAGTCTGTCTCTGTGGCTGTTTGCCCCACACGAGCAGGAGTCATACACCGCTTTGTCGCTGGGGCAGGGTGGGGGTACGTGTTGGATCCTGTATGTGACTGAGGGGGTTGGGGAAGGACTTGATCAGAACGGAGATATTGGGGTGGAGAGCTTCCCAATCCCCACAAACGCAGCCCATAAACACAGCCCACTGCTTTCCTAGACTGGCATAGTCTGTAGGGGGAGATCCTGCCCTGGGGGTGGAATAGACTGCACCACACAAATTAGAAGGCACCCCCATTTCTGAGGCCTTCCCACCCGCCTTCCTGCCCCCAGGCCTCTCCTCCCTGGGCTCTAGACCACCCCCTTTCTCCCTGCTCCTTGAGGGGTTGTCTCCCTTGTGGATGTAGCCTTGGCATTTGGAGGCAGGGTTGTGACCTTGATTTGATTGTGATTTTTGTGGAGCTTGTCTAAGAGACCAGGGAGGGGGGTGGCATGAGGAGGGTGTGTTGCCCTTGTCTGTCCCCCATGGAGTAATTGAGAGATGGGTTGCACGGGGAGTTAAAGTGGGCAGGGTCCTTTGGTGTGTCAGTACAGTGCGTGTGTGCTGTGTGGTGAGAGCAGTGCAGGGAGGTGAGTCTGTGGAGGTTGTGTGCAGATGTGAGTGCATGTGGGAGGTGTGGGGTGGGTATGTGGTATGTATGACTGCATTGTGAATGTGTGTACAATGAGCATGCACGAGCACTGTGTGTGTGTGCGTGTTCAGAGTGCGAGTGGGGTGTGTGTATGCTCAATGTCTGAGTGGTGTGCATGTGCATTCTCTGAGTGCGTGAGTGGTATGTGCGTGCTCAGAGTGCAAGTGGTGTGTGTGTGCGTGCACAGTGCATGAGTGGTGTATGTGCTCAGAGTGCGTGAGTGGGGTGTGTGTGTATGGGGCACGTATGTGTGTGTAAGTACAATGTGTATGTAGGGCCGGTGCAACCCATTAGGTGACCTAAGCGGTCGCCTAGGGCACTAGCATTTGGGGGGTGGCATTTCGGGTCCTTTGGCAGCAACCGCGGCGGCCGGATCGTCAGCCGCCCTGGTCATCATTGGCATTTAGGCAAAGGGACCTGGGGCAGGAGGGCACGGGGAGGGTTGCCTGCAGCAAATGGGGGGGGGGGCGCGGCATGCAGGGGAACCGCTCCCCACCCCAGCTCACCTTTGCTCTGCCTGCTCCACTGAGCACGCCATCCTGCTCTGCTTTGGCGCCGCAAGCCTGGGAGGGAGAGAAGCAGAGCGGGGAGGCGTGCTCAGGGGAGGAGGTGGAGGAGAGGTGAGCTGGGGTGGGGAGCGGTTCCCCTGCATGCCACGCCCCCCCCTTACTTGCTACAGGCAACCCTCCCAGTGCCCTCCTGCCCCAGGTCCCTTTGCCTAAATGCCGATGATGACCAGGGCGGCTGAAGATCCGGCCGCCGCGGTTGCTGCTGGGCCCATAGGGGGCTGGGCTTGGGAGGCTGCCCCCCAGCGGGCTGCTGTGCTCCAGGGTGGAGAGTTTGGGGCTGGATGAGTCGGGGTGTAGATAGCACTCGTTTTGCAAGCAGACCCAGGAGTCCCCAAGTATAGGGGGAATCTAGCCAGTGGCTACCTGCTCTTTTCCCACAATCCCCCTGGCAGCTGGCTGGCTGAGTGCTGCAGTAAATAATAGGCAAGGGAGAGGGGTTGGCAGTTGTGGGGTTCCCAGGGCTTGAGGGGAGCCATGGGTGTGTGTCGGGGAGCTTAGGGGGGTTCAGGGGACCTGTGGGGGGAAGCCTCTTGCCTGTATTTTCTCTGCCCCTATCATAAGCCTTTCTCCCAAATCTGGACCTTAGCGTCCAAAATCTGGGTGCTTAGCATGAACCTCCAAGCTTAATTACCAGCTTGGATCTTATCTCACTGCCACCAGACAGAAATTACAGCGCCTGCCTCGCTCTGGTCCCCCAACTTTCTCTGGAGGGACCCCAAGACCCAGAAGCTCTGAGTCTTACCGGCAAGGGAAATACTCCACTTCCCTTCCCCCTCCCTCTCCCACCCAGACTTTCCTCTCTGGGCTAACCTGAGAGTATTGATGCAATCTCTTTACATCACAATACCAAGAAGCATATCTCCTCTATTCCACAAAGAGACAAACCCCAAATACAAGGAAACAGAATTGATTCTCTCTCTCTTTCCCCCTCCCACCAATTCCCTGGTGCTGCAGAGCTTATCCTCCGTAGATCTAACACAAAGAGAATTCCCTCCCCTTGTTCCTTAGCCTACCCAGTGAGAAAAACTCAAACAAGTCTTAAAAAGAAAACTTTATATAAAAAAAAAAGAGAAAAAATACATCAAAATTTCTCTGTATCAAGATGACAATAATAC
>NC_133785.1:7988491-8002556 GCF_003597395.2 Chelonoidis abingdonii
CTTCTCATAGCTGAGAGACAGACCAAAGACACAGACCCAAGACAAAGAAGACCCACAAATTCCCTTCCTTAAGCTTTTAAAAAATCCGGTTTCCTGATTGGTCCTCTTGTCAGATGTTTGGTTCCCTTTGTTAACCCTTTACAGGTAAAAGAAACATTAACCCTTAACTATCTATTTATGACAGCCCCCTCGCCCCCACTCGCTGTGTGAGGCTTGTCCCCGAGCAGCCATCTTGAGACAAACCAGCTTAGAGACCATGCTCCCCTCTAACATGCTCTTTATTGCCCCCATTGCAGAGATCCTGCTTCAGCGCACCCCACATCCACCCACAGAGATCATGCTGCCTACCCCCATCGCAATCCACCCCCCACCCCCCCGAGACCATGCCCCCCCACTCCATTGGAAGAGTGGGCTTAGAGCTGGGAGCCAGAACTCCTATGTTCTAATCCAGCTCTGGGAGGGGAGTGGGTGTTACTGGTTGGTGGAGCAGGTTGTGTTTCAGGGCTGGGGCTGGGCACTCTGAGGGCTGCTTCCCTGGAGTGTGATTGTGCCTGTGTCATGAGCAGGGGGACGTTATGTTTCTCTAGTGGAGCCTGGATGCAGTGTGTGCGTGAGAGGGGAATGGGACTAACTCTGGGGGGACGATGTGTCCCTGCTTATATCTCCCCCTCCCCTGCTTCTCTTCTGCTGCTGAGTCATCGCACAGCTCCTGTGTGGAGTTTGTGTGTGTGGGTGTTTGTGTGTCAGTCTATTCTTGAATCCTGCCACCATTTTGTCCCTTGGTGCCCTAATGGGGAGAAAGTGACTGGCTATGTGTGTGTGTGTGTGTGTGTGACTGGCTGTCTCCCTGGGGTTGTGCAGGGGCGCAGCTGTCTCTGTGTGTGTGTCTTTTGGGGGGGGTTACAAATTGTGTGCGTGCACTGACTTTGTGTGTGTGCGGGGGTACAGACTCTGTGTGTGTGTGTGTCCTGGCACCCCCTGGTGTTGTGTGCTGCAGTGTGGGGGATGGACAGGCATCTGTGCTGGGGAGATAAGATTTAGCGGCATGGTGACTTGATGCTGTGTCTGCTCAGAATGGGGAGTCGCTGAAGAGAGGAGTGGGGACTTGGGTGCTGCAGCCTCCCCCTCCCACTGAGTGAAGAGGCAGGGGTCATAATGGCGGGGTGAGTTACATTATAGGGGAGGCACTTGGTTTGCACAGACAAGAGTATGGGCACAGCAGCCTAGGTATCGTGTGCGCGGGGGTGTAGAACCTGTGCCACTGGGATGGGAGGCTGACCACCTGTCAGTGCACACAGACACTTGCCTCCCATGCATTGTGTGGGTATAGAATAGGTGTGCAAATGTGCAATGTGGAATATAGTCCTCCTGCGTGTTTTCTGTGCATTCCCCCCTGCTTGTGGGTGAGTGTTTTGCATGGAATGTGCCTTTCCTGTGTGTTTGGCTTGTGTAGCACGTCTGTGTGTAAGCATGTTGGATGCATGATGTGCTTCCTGAGTATTCCGTGTGTGTATATGAGTGAGCATGCCATGTGGAACATGCACCTCCCATGGTTTCTGTGTGCGCAGAGTATGGCTGTGGGTGAATGTATTGGAGCACCCCCCTTTCCTGTGTTCCCCACGTATGGTATGAGAACATGCATACAGCAATATATGGACAAACACAAAGAACATGCCACCTGTGGAGCCTGGATATGTCTGCATGGGAAATGAGATGCCTATCTCCTCTGCATGTATTATGTTTGTAGCAGGTGCTGCCCATGGGAGTATGCATGTCTCTGTATGTGTGCTTGTATGTTCATGTCTGTGTGAGTACATGTGTATATTGTCTGTGTTTTGAACCCACACCACCTGTGTGCAGTGTCTGTACGATAGCCCCCACCTTTCCCTTGCATGAGCAGAGAAAGCAGTCCTATGCATCCTTTGGCCTGCACATCATTGACATGAAAGATGTGCACATGCTCACATGCGTGTGCACACACACCTCTGCCATGCCTTCTCTGGCTCCTTGAACCTCCCATCTATGCCCCACAACCCCACACCTCTCCCACACAATGAATTTCCCTTTCCTAGCGCTCCCCATTTGAAGGCTGGGGCATACAGCTGCAGCTCCCACCCTATTAGTCCATGACTCCTAGTCTCCCTGCCCTTATTCCCCCTAGCATCCAACTCCTGAGGGCCAATGGCCTTGTGTTATGCTAATGAAGGGGGGCATTGGAACCAATGGGCTGGTGTTTTGCTAATAAAAGAGGTATTAGAACCAGTGGGCTGGTGTTAGCTAATGATAGGGGCCATTGGGACCAATGAAGTATCAATATGCAAATGATGGAGATTGGAACCAATGAGCTTGTGTTATGCAAATACCTGAGCTGTGATTTGCATTATTTGGGGGCCTGCACTGTTATTAATCTCCGGAGTGGCGGCTCCATGCCGATTACAAGCCTGTCATTAACCGACATGATCTGAGACAATGCAGGGCATGTTATCTGGATGCCTGGGCTAGGCCAGTGAACGGGGCCATTAATCACCCTCCACCCTACTAGCGAGGCTGCTGTGGGCAAGCACAGGCTCCTGTGTACATGAGTGGGTGGGCATGTGTAGCGTGCACACAAGTGTGTGCATCATGGTGTGAAGGATCGGATCAGGGTATGAGGGGACCTACTCAGATGTGTGCATGTGGCATACAGATGTGTGTGAATGGGTGTGTAGGGGCACGAGGGAGGATGTAAGGTTGTGAGTATCACAGGGTTTAAGGCCAGGAGAAACCGCCTGATCTGTATAGCACAGGCCAGCACCCGCACACCAAACCCAGCACCTGAGACCAAAGCCCACCGGAGAATAGACTGTTCTGTGCCACAGGCAGACAAGAGGAGGGACCAGAGTGCACTAGGCCTGAGGCCGATGAAGTGAGAAATACCCAGGTGATCTTGGCAACTGACCTGTGCCCACACACTGCAGAGCAAGACAAACTCCCCCCCCGCCCCTGGGCCCTGCCAATCTGACCTGGATAAAATTCCTTCCTGAACCCACATGGGCCACCAGTCAGAGCCTGAACATGAGCAAGAACAAGCCAGCCAACACCTAGGCAGAGAATGCTCAGTGCCACCTCAGAGTCCTGGCCCTCCCCACCCAACATCCCATCTCCAGCCATGTGCAAGGCTGTGTGGCATATTCAACAGTGCATGTGTCATGCTATGACTGTAACGGTGCGTGTGGATGCTGCAGATGCTGAATGTTGGGGCAGGTGCAAGCCCATGTAGGAGCATGTTGTATGGACCAGGATGTCCTGGTGTGTGTGTGTGATATACCCCAGTATGTCACCATGTTCTGTTGTATGCGTGTTTGGCATGTGTTGGCATGTTGGAGTGTGTGTGTGGCGTGTGCCCATATGTGACTGTGTCACTGTGTGTGTTTGTGTCCATAGGCTAGGCAGGTGCACATACATGAGATGTGTGTACTGTGTGTGTGTCTGCATGGGTGCATGAGGGTAGGAGTATGCATGCAAGGGAGGGTCTGTGTAAAGTGAGTGTGTGAGGGAGGGTTGTGTGGCATGTGTGCAAGTGAGGGCCTGTGCGGTAAGTGTCAGGAGGGCACAGGTGCTGGGGGTTCTGGTAGCGTTGGCTGTCTGTGCTCACACAGCTGTGAGCAGTTGCCAGTAAGGAGGATAGGGTTGGACCCCGGTGGGGACTGGGTGTGATTTACAGCCTCCCAACTGCCAGAGGCTGCTGCATAATAGAGCTGAGGTCTCCTCGTTACTGTGGGGGGAGGGTGGCTGGGAGAGCAGGGTTGCAGGTTGGGATTGAGGGGCACCAGCTTCATCCTTCCTTCTCATGGTGCCAGTGGACACTGTCCTCCCCGCATGGCTTTCTCCCCACAGGGCCCCGTCCTGCCAGGGTACTGGGGGGAAGCTGTAGTGTTAGAACAATATGGCTGCCACCGTCATGCCTGAAGGATCCTTGGAGCTGGTCTCCATGGTGACAGGAGGAGAGCAGACAGCATCCTAATGTGCCAGGCCTAGGCCCATGGAGGGGGGTGTTTGGGCCTGTCAGCTTCCGTGCAGCTTCCACTCCCATTCTTCTTTCCCCTCCCCAGTCCTCCCTCGGCCCCACTGCAGCCTTTACATCCCCACAGAAGCCTGCTGTAGCCCCCCACCCACCTTCCCAAGCGCCCACCCAACTGTGGCCATTAACTCTTCATCCATTGTAGCCCTCACAGCTCCAAGCTCCTGCTCCACACAGAGACTCGCCCCGGCAGAGTGTCCCCAATGTGCAGTCTGGGGGAGTCAAGACTCTGGCTGCAGTCGGCCCCTGGTAGCCAGGTGGCCAGTTGGGATATCACTGAGCAGCACGGCCTACTGGGAATCAGGCTGATACCCAGCAGACTCGTTTCACATCACCCTGTGGAAGATGGTGAAGGGATAGTGGCTTCTTATCACCCACACTGCCGCCAGCCGCCCCCGCCTCGGATTGGAGCTGGTGCTTTCCAGAGGGGTAAGGTCTCATGTCCCATTTTCCACCCCCCTGAGCCAGGGGTTAGAGCATGAGGATTCCTGGGTTCTGTCCCTGGCTCTGGGAGGGTAGTGGGGTGTAGTGGTTAGAGCAGGACTGCATGAGTTTGGAGCCAGGACTCCTGTCTTTGAAGGTCAAGCTCTCCTGGCCATGCAGGGTATAAGCCCTACAGGCTGCAAGTGGGTGCCTTTGGGCTCGGTGGGGGTGGTGATGGGTAAGGGGAAGCATGCGTCTTGGGGTGGGGTATCTGGGTGTGGGGCAGAGAGGACTCCATGCTATTTGCATGAAATTGTCTTGGATGCAGCTGCCTGGCACAGGGAGAGGAGCACACACGATGATTAATGAAGTGGGAGGTGCTGGGGCGGGCGGGAGAGGAATATTAATGGCTCCTGCTCCTGCCTGCCCATCTTCATCCTCACCCGCAGGCGAGGGGTGGGAGAGGAGCAGAAGGAGGGGCTGTGTGGGGAATTAGCTACCCTCTGCTTCTGGCCTCCCCACGCAGTTCCCTCCATGGTAGACGGAGGGTTGGGACACTTGGCCTGGTGGATCCCCTGTGATCTATCCCCCCACACCCCAATCTATTAGGACACAGCATGGGGACTGGTCAGAGTGGATTTCAGCAGTTGATCCCAGGAGCTCTACCCCCCATACCCTGATCTCTCAGAAGAGAGCACAGAGCCTAGTCTGGGTGAGTCCCAGTGGTTGATCCCAAGGAGCTATCCCCCCAATCTGTCAGAAGACAGTGCAAGTCCTGGATGAATCCCAGCAGTTGATTCCAGGAGCTCTACTCCCCACATCCTGATCTCTCAGGAGGGAGCATGGAGGATGGGGTGGGTGGATCCCAGCACGGTTTCTCAGGGGATCTTTATCTCCTGTTTGATCTATTGTAATGGAAGGTAGCATAGGAGCTGGACCCCGTGGTCGATCGCAGGGGATCTATCCCCCCAGTACAGTGTATCGTTAGGCAGTGCAGAGGCTAGGCGTGTTGGATCCTAGCAGCTGATCCCAGGAGATCTGTTGATTGCCACACACTGATCTATCCAGAGGCAGCACAGGGTCTGGGCTAGGTGGATCCCAGCAGCTGGACCCCAGGGATCTATCCCCACGCTCTGTCAGAAAGCAGTGCAGATCCTGGGCTGGGTGGATCTCAGCAGCTGATCCCCACACCCCAGTCTTCTACACCACCTCAGACTGACATATGCAGCATGTGAAGCTGAATTGCAGTGATCAGGCCAGGAACTGTGGTGTGAGCTGGGGAATCTGCCAAAATGCCATGAACGGTCCCGTTTCCTTTCCAACCCCCCACCCCCATAAGTAGCCAAAATCAGATGGGAAACCAGAGTGACCATAGCAATGGACATCTGAGCCCTTGTAAAGAGTTAGGGTGGGGCCCCCAATCCTGTCATGCAAGAGAGAGAGGAGTGGGGCGAGGAGGAGGCAAGGCTTGGAGTCAGGACTCCTGGGTTTAGTTCCTGACTCTGGGAGCCGAGTGAGGTCTAGTGGGTGGGGGTGGGATTCACAGGGCTTCCTAGAGGATTCAGGGGGCCCCCCGCCGCTGAAGACCCAGCACTTCGGTGGCGGGTCCCAGGACGGAAGGATCCCCTGCCGCTGAATTGCCACCAAAGACCCGTACCGGGACCTGCTGCTGAAGTGCCGGAAGGATCCCTCACCGCGGGTCTTTGGGGCATTTCAGCAGCGGGTCCCGGAGCAGAAGGATCCCCCGCCGCTGAATTGCCGACGACGAGCTGGAGCGGAAGAAGCTCCGGGGGCCAGGGTCCTGTAAGAGTTTTCCAGGGCCCCCGAAGTGAGTGAAGGACCCTGCTCTAGGGGCCCCAAAAAACTCTCGTGGGGGCCCCTGCGGGGCCCGAGGCCTGGGGCAAATTGCCCCTCTTGCCCCCTTCTGGGTGGCCCTGGGGATTCAGGATTCCTGGGATTCACAGGGTCCCTGTCTACTCTAGCAACCCCTGCTTCCCCAAGGAGGGATTGGCGATGGCCCGTGTTGGGGGAAGCTCATGTGGAGTTGTACCTGGCCTTACCCCTTGTTTGGAGTCTCCTGCCCTGCAGGATAAGCGATGTCTCTGAGGTATTGTAACTGCCCCCCACACTGCCATGTACGAGGGTCACATCTCTTCAATCGGTGTTTCCTTTCTCTGTGCGCTGGGGGGTGCCAGGCTGGGGTGGCAAAAATGCCCAGGAGCAGCAGGTGTCGGAGGTGCAAGGGTGCTTGGCAGCGAAGGTGTTGGTGTTGAGTGACTCTGCACTGGTGCCAGAACAGCCACCTGTGTTCCTGCGGGGTGACACTGATTTGCCCTGGGGTGAGCACGAGGGGAACCAGACTCAGTGAGTGCATGAGGTTACTCTGGGCCTAGGCTGGGTGGGCGAGTGGGGAACCTGCACTGGTGACTGCAGTGGAATTACTCCTGATTTTCACTCTGTGTGTGCGTAGCTCCTCTGGCTTTGGCAGTGTTCCTGTGTCAGACTGGGGGAGGGGAAGAGCAATCAGCACTACTGCCTTCCCTGGAGTGACTCCTGGTTTACACGGAGGTGACCAAAAGGGTAATTCGCTCCACTGACTTCCATGGAGTGATTCCTGATTGACACCTGTACATAGCTCTTTTCATTGTGATGCAGTTAGCCCTGCTTTTCACTGGGCTGCGGGAGGGGGAAATCCTCCCCACTGACTGCCTGGGAGTTCGTTCCTCTTGATTTATGCTGGGGGCAGCTCCTCTCGCCTGACTGGGCTCACTCCTGAGTCACAAGAGGGTGCGAGAGGCCAGTCAGTCCCCAACTGGCCCTGGTGACCTCCAACCGCTAACCCCCTTGCCTCCCAAACCAGCAGTACGCTCCAGCTCTTCCTGCGGGACCCTCCGGCACCAAAGGCAACATCGTCCCTACATGCCTTCTCAGGCCTTGGTTTGTGTCTCTTTCTCCATTGTTATTTTTTCTTAATTTTATTGTTTAACCGGAAAAAAAAGAAGCATTTTCCCATCTCTGCCACAGAGGGGCCCCGAATGCTTTTTTTTTTTAAGAGACTAATAAAGACCCCTCCCAGACTCTCTTCTGTTGTCCTCTTTCAATTTCAGTTCAATCTGTCCGGGCTTTTGAGTTCTCTCTCTGTTTTTCTTTCCCTTTCTTTTTTTTGTTCACACCGTTTTGGCATCCGAACCCCTTTTCTCTCTCCTCCCAACCCCTTTTCTCTACCCTGGGGGCCTGGATGTCTGTCACAAGTTAAAAACAGCTTTTAAATTGTGGCAAAAAGATTAAACCCTCCTTTTTTCTGTGCGTTTATATGACTAGTCTTTTTTCTTTCTTTCTTTTTATCTTTTCCTCTCCCCTCAAGGTCCTGCTCATCTGACGTTAAACAGCCAAGGTATGACACTTTACCTTTGTTATTTTCACCCCAACGAACAGAAGTTTTAATTTCCACTCCTACCTTCAGATCTTTCCACCATCCCTCCTTCATTTCTCTCTTCTGGTTATTTTTCTTCCCTCTCTCCCTCCCTCTCATCTGCTTGATTCATCTCTTGACTCGCGGTGGTTTCTGCCATGGTCCCAGATGTTTTGCTTGGACAGCCGTGTTATACAGCCAGGGTAGAGAGTCAAGCATGTGCCAAAGCCAAAAGGATAAAACTTGTTTTCCTGAAATGTGAAGCAGGGGAAAACAGCATGTGGCTCAGGGTGATGCTCTGATTGTTAGCAGCCGCGTCTGTGGTGATGGCTGTGGGGGGATTTTGAAGGCAGGGGGTGGACCCCTGAGCCAGGAGAAAATCAGCAAAGCTGTGTTGAAACCAGCTGACATGTGCCAATTTGCACCAGCCTGGGATCTGGGCCTCTGCTTTTTAACTAGTGTTTGCTTAGCATTGCTTGTGCACAGTTAGTGATGATGCACAAGGGCACCTGTGTGTGGCACATAAGAGAAAATCGACCTTTGCACTGATACACAAGGGTGCCTGTGAATGTCCCGGCGGTACAGACCCCCGCACTGAGACGTGAGGGCATGTATGTGTTGACTGGCGCTATGGATCCTAGCAGTGAGACATGAGGGCATGTGTGCATGTCCCGGCAATACTGACCCTTGTAGGGGGATACATGTCCTGCGTGTATCCCTGTTGGTACAGACCCTCATGCTGAGACACATGGCGGAGTGTATGTTTGAACTGGTGGTATGGCCCATGGCAGCGAAACATGAGGGCGTGCCTGTGTGTCCTGACTGTATGGAGCTTGAAATGACACATGAGGGTGTGTACGTGTTGTGGTGATACAGACCCTCACACTGACACCCAAGGTCATGTGTGTGTCCCAGCTCCCAGCAGAATAGATCCTTTCACTGAGACATGAGGGTGTGTGCATCTTACCATGTTACAGACTCTCACATTCAGAAGGGGGTGTGCACGTGTGTGTCCTGGTGGTATGGACCCTTGAGATGTGCATCTTGGCGGAACAGAATCTCACACTGACACCCATAGGTGTGCATGTCCCTGTGTTACAGACCCTTGCACTGAGAAATGAGAGCATGGATATATACCAGTCTGTTCTATGGACCCTCACACTGAGACATAGGATTGGGTGTGTGTGTTCTGGTTGTATGGACCCTTGAAATAAGGCATGAGTGTGTGTGTGGTGGGATGGGTTGGATCACAGAAATCCTCTTGGAAGCTGCCACCTTGATGTGCCAAGACTACTTCTATCCCTGTTTTCCCTGACAGCTCAGGACTCCAGCACTCTGTCTTGCTGAGCAGACACTCCTGTCTGCTCCAACACAGACCCAGGGTCTGAATTACTTGCCCCAAAGCTGCAGGTTTACCTGAAAGCAGCTAACAGAAGTGTGCTTGTCTTTAACGCTCAGATGCCCAACTCCCAATGGGGTCTAAACCCAAATGGATCTGTTTTACGCTGCATAAAGCTTATACAGGGTAAACTCATAAATTGTTCGCCTCTATAACACTGATAGAGAGATATGCACAGTTGTTTGCTCCCTCAGGTATTAATACATACTTGGAGTTAACTAATAAATAGAAAGTGATTTTATTAAACACAGAAAGCAGAATTTAAGTGGTTCTAAGTAGTAACAGACTGAACAAAGTGAGTCACCAAGCAAAATAAAATGCGCAAATCTATGTCTAATCAAACTGAATACAGATAAGATCCTCACCAGTTCCAGAATGCTCTCTTTTACAGACTAGTCTCCTTTTAGCCTGGGTCCAGCAATCACTCACACCCCTTGCAGTCACTGCCCTTTGTTTCAGATTCTTCCAAGTATCCTGGGGGGTGGAGAGGCTCTCTTTAGACAGCTGAAGACAACATGGAGGGATCTCCCAGGGGTTTAAATAAACTTTCTCTTACGCAAAGTCCAGCTCCAAGATGGAGTTTAGGAGTCATCTGAGCAAGTCACATGTCCATGCATGACTCTCAGTTTTTACAGGTAGCATCCATTGTTTACCTTGAACGTCCTCAAGTAGACTTCTTATGTGAATTGGAGCATTCCAAGATCCATTGTCCTTTAAGTGTTTCTTGATTAGGTACTTAATTTCAACATTCCTTTCTCCAGAAACTGACCAAATGCTCTACTAAGGTTATTTAGAAATCAAGCCAGTACACAGCCAATATTCATAACATTCATAACATCGAATACAAAAATGATACATGCATGCAAATAGGATTAATACGTTCAGTAGATCATAACCTTTACGGAGATATGTTACATGGCATATGTAGCATAAAACACATTCTCAGCATATTTCCGTAGAGCCTTCTGGGAGGTACCATCACAGTGTGTACTGAGGTACGAACCTTTGCACTGAGACATGAGGGTGTGCGTGTGTATCCTGTTGCTTCAGAACCTCACACTGAGATGCATGCATGTGCACGTGTGTCTCAGGGTAAGAATGCTCCCACTGAGACAGGAGGGTTTGCATGTGTGTATCGGGGGTTTGCACTATCCAGTGAGACAGGAGGGTGTGTGTGTGTGTATCTTGGGGGTAGGAACTGTGACACTGAGACAAGAGGGTGTGGGGGGGAGGGGGTGTCTCAGGTGTAGGAACACTCCCACTGAGATAGGAAGGTGTGCGTGTGTGTTTTGGGTATAATCTCTCTCACTGAGACAGGGTGTGTGTCTTGGGGGTATGAACCCTCCCACTGAGACAGGAGGCTCTGTGTGTGTGTGTGTGAGGTGTGTGAACACTCACACCAAGACAGGAGGGTGTGCATTTGTGTTGTGGGGGTATGAATTCTGATACCGAGAAAGGAGTGTGCGTGTGTCTTGGGAGTATGAACCCTCCCACTGAGACAGGAGGGTGTGCCTTGGGGGTATAAGCCTTCTCACCAAGAGAGGATGGTGTGTGTGTGTGTCTCGGGAGTATGAACCCTGAGGGTATGGCTGCACTGGCACTTTACAGTGCTGCAACTTTCGTGCTCAGGGGTGTGAAAAAACACCCCCCTGAGCGCTGCAAGATGCAGCGCTGTAAAGCCTCAGTGTAATCAGTGCGGCAGCGCTGGGAGCGCGGCTCCCAGCGCTGCACACTACACCCGTAGAGGATGTGGTTTAGGTGCAGCGCTAGGAGAGCTCTCTCCCAGCGCTGGTGCTCCGACCACACTCACACTTCAAAATTTCAAGTGTAGCCATACCCTGACACTGAGATGGGTGTATGTGTATGTGTTTTGGGTGTATGAAAGCTCACACTGAGATAGGAGGGTGTGTGTTTGTGTCGCGGGGGTATGAATCGTGATACTGAGACAGGAGGGTGAGTGTGTGTGTCTCAGGGATATGAACCCTCTCACTAAGACAGGAGGGTGTGTATGTGTGTGTGTCCGGTGTATGAATACTCACACTGAGACATGAGGTTGTGCACATGTGTCTGAGGGGTATGAACCCTCCCATTGAGACAGGAGGGTGTGCCTAGGGGGTATCAACCCTCTTACAGAGACAGGAGGGTGTGTGTTTGTGTATGTCTGTGTCTCAGGAGCTATGAACCCTCTCACTGAGACAGGAGGGTGTGTATGTATGTGCGTCTCGGATGTATGAACACTCACACTGAGACTGAAGGGTGTGTGTGTATGTATGTCTTGGATTTATGAATGCTCACACTGAGACAGGAGGGTGTGCATGTGTGTCTCAGGAGTACACCCTCCCACTGACACAGGAGGGTGTGTTTGTGTCTTGGGGGCATGAAACCTCTCACTGAGACACTAGAATGTGTGTTTGTGTGTGTGTGTGTGTGTGTGTCTTGCGGGTATGAACGCTCACACTGCGACAGCAGGGTGTGCGTGTGTGTCTCAGGGGATATGAATGTATAAAGGTGTGTATCTGTCTGTCTCAGGGGTGTGTGTCTCAGGAGCTATGAACCCTTTAACTCTGACAGGAGGATGTTTGTTTGTGTGTGTGTGCATCTCAGGGGTATGAACGCTCACACTGAGACAGGAGAGTGTGCGTGTGGGTCTTGGGAGTACACCCTCCCACTGACACAGGAGGGTGTGTTTGTGTCTCGGGGGTATGAAGCCTCTCACTGAGACATGAGAATATGTGTTTGTGTGTGTGTGTCTCGGGGGTTTGAACGCTCACACTGACACATGTGGGTCTTTGTGTGTCTCTTGGGGGTATGAACGCTGTCACTGCAACAGGAGGGTCTCAGGGATATGAATGCTTCCTTAGAAATAGGAGGATGTGCACGTCTGTCTCAGGAGTATGCACACTCCCTCTGACGCAGGAGGGGATGCTTGTGTGTCTCAATGACATGAACCCCTTCAATGAGACAAGAGAGAGAGAGAGAGAGTGTGTGTGTGTGTGTGTGTGTGTGTGTGTGTGTGTGTGTGTGTGTGTGTGTGTGTGTGTTGGGGTTATGAATCCTGATACTGAGACAGGACAGTGTGCGTGTGTCTCCAGGGTATGAACTCTCACACTGAGACAGGAGAGTGTGTGTTTGTGTCGTGGGTATATGAATCCTGATACTGAGACAGGAGTGTATGTGTGTGTGTGGGGGTATGAACTCTGACACTGGGATAGGGTGTGCATGTGTCTCGGGTATATGAACGCTCCCACTGAGACAGGAGGGTGTACCTCAGGGGTATAAGCCTTCTCACTGAGAGAGGATTGCGTTTGTGTGTGTGTGTGTGTGTGTGCCTTGAGGGTATGAACCCTGACACTCAGACAGGAGGTTGTGTGTGTGTGTGTCTGTCTTGGGTGTGAAAGCTCACACTGAGACAGGAGAGTCTGTGTGTGTGTCTTGGGGGCATGAACACTCACACTGCAACAAGAGGGTCTTGGGAATATGAACGCTTACATTGAAATAGGAGGGTGTGCGTGTCTGTCTCGGGGGTATGTACCCTCTCACTGATGCAGGAAAGGGTGCTTGTGTGTCTTGGTGATATGAACCCTCTCACTGACACAGGAGGGTGTGTGTGTGTGTCTGGGGTTTAAACTTTCCCACTAAGACAGGAGGGGTTGCGTGTGTGTCTCAGGGGTATGAATGGTCACACTGAGACAGGAGGGTGTGTGTGTATCTCTAGGGTATATGAACACTCACATTGAGACAGGAGGGTGTGCATTTGTGTTGCGGAGTATGAATCCTGATACTGAGAAAGGAGTGTGTGTGTGTGTGTCTCGGGAGTATGAACCCTCCCACTGAGATGAGGTGTGTGTGTGTGCGTCTCGGGGGTTTAAACTCTCTCACTGAGACAGGAGGGTGTGTATGTGTGTGTCTGGTGTATGAATACTCACACTGAGACATGAGGTTGTGCATATGTGTCTCGGGGGTATGAACCCTCCCATTGAGACAGGAGGGTGTGCCTAGGGGGTATTAATCCTCTTACTGAGACAGGAAGGTGTGTGTTTGTGTCTTGGGGGCTATGAACCCTCTCACTGGGACAGGAGGGTGTGTGTGTATGCATGTCTCAGGTGTATGAATGCTCACACTGAGACAGGAGAGTGTGCGTATGTGTCTCGGGAGTACACCCTTCCACTGACACAGGAGGGTGTGTTTGTGTCTTGGGGTTATGAAGCCTCTCATTGAGACATGAGAATGTGTGTTTGTCTGTGTGTGTCTCGGAGGTATGAATGGTCACACTGTGACACGCGTGTATGTGTCTCGGGGGATATGAATGTATGAAGGTGTGTCTGTCTGTCTGTCTGTCTGTCTGTCTGTCTCAGGATCTATGAACCCTCTAACTGAGACAGGAGGATTTTTGTGTGTGTGTGTGCATCTCGAAGGTATGAACGCTCACACGCAGGAGGGTGTACTTTTATGTCGCGGGGGTATGAATGGTCGCACTGAGACAAGAGGGTGTGTATGTTTGTTTGTCTCAGGAGTATGAACCCTCCAACTGAGACAGGAGTGTGTGCCTAGGGGGTTTGAACCTTCTCACTTAGGCCCCATCTACACGACGCGTGAAATTCGATTTTAGATACGCAATTTCAGCTACGGGAATAGCGTAGCTGAAATCGAATATCTAAAATCGAGTTACTCACCCGTCTTCACCGCGCCGAATCGATGTGCGCGGCTCGCAAAGTCGAATCCGGAACTCCGTTTGTTTTGGTGGAGTTCCGGAATCGATGTAAGCGCGCTC
>NC_133785.1:8004006-8009013 GCF_003597395.2 Chelonoidis abingdonii
GTGTGTGTGTGTGTGTGTGTGTGTCTTGGGGGTGTGAACTCTGCTACTGAGACAGGACAGTGTGTGTGTGTCCCAGTAGTATGAACCCTCCCACAGAGACAGGAAGGTGTGCCTAGGGGGTCTGAGACAGGAGTGAACCTGTTCTCACTGAGACAGGAGTGAGTGTAAGTGTGTGTGTGTGTGTGTGTCTTGGGGGTGTGAACTCTCCCACTGAGACAGGATGGTGTGAGTGTGTGTGTGTGTCTCAGGGGTATGAATGCTCCAACTGAGACAGGACGGTGTCCATACGTGTGTCTTGGGGTTCTTCTTCGAGTGCTTGCTCATATTCATTCCAACTAGTGTGTGCGCGTGCCACGTGCACTTTCGTCGGAAGATTTTTACCTTAGCAAAACTCGGTGGGTTGGCTGGGCCCCCCTGGAGTGGCGCTGCTATGGCGCCGGATATATATCCCTGCCGACCCAACCACCCCTCAGATCCTTCTTACCGCCCGTGTCGGTCGTTGGAACAGTGGAGTGCAGTTGTACTGACCTCCACCTCCCTAGCTACTCGTAGTTCTCTAGTTATTTTTTTTTGTGTATATAGTTCAAAGTTATATAGTGTTAGTTAATTTTTATCGTTCATAGTTAATGTATAGTTAAGAGGAGTTCGGGGATTAGCCCCTTCCCCGCACCCGGTGCCGGGGCCCATGCCCGATTCACCAGGTTTCAAAACGTGCTCGGCCTGTCATAAGCCGATGCTGACAGGAGAGCCACACGACTCCTGCCTTAAGTGCCTCGGGGAATCTCACCTGACAGATAAGTGTCTCATTTGCAAGGCTTTTAAGCCGAGAACAAAAAAGGAGCGGGACTTTTGGCTAAAGCAGCTCCTCATGGAGGCCGCTCTTACCCCTCTGCCTTCGGCACTGAGCGCTGGTCAATTGGCAGGCAGAAGCGCCTTCTCGGCACGGACTGTGCCAGTACTGCCAAGGCCTCTCGGTGCCAGCCATCGCCGGCACCGAAGTTGACTCGGCACCGCTCCCTCTCCCTGAGGTCAAGAAAGCCTAAGACTCCTGCTGCTTCCGTGCCACCTGCACCGCAGCCAGAGAGCTTGTCTAAGTCGGATCGCCTGGCACTGACACCTGCCGCGGCACCGACGACGTCGGCACTGTCAATTCCAGTCCCACAAGGGCCGTCGAGTCCGGTGCTTGTCAGCTCCCTGGCGCGAGCTGTGGTTGAGCTTAGTATTCCATCCACGCCGGAGACATTCTCAACGCCGAGGGATCTGATTGCCATGACAGAGTTGACGCTGCCTCAACCCCTGGCACTGCCGGTGGGGGTAATACAGTCTATCGGCAAGCCTACCTTGATAAGACCATCCTCTGTCAGCACAGCAGAGCGGCACCGTTCACGATCACGGTCTCACAGACGTTCCAGGTCCCGGTGGCGCTCTCACTCCCGATGCCGCTTGCAGTCCCGGTACTGTTCTCCTCCTCGGTACCAGTTGCACTCGCGGCACCGGTCGGTATCCTGTTCTTTGGCCCGCTACACTTGGCACCGTTCCAGCTCCCGGCATCGCTCCAGGCACTGTGACTCCTGAAGACGCTCCCGACATCGAGCCTCGAGATCTCGGTCGACCTCCCAGGACCGCTCCGGTCACAGGTCCCGATCTCATTCCCGGCACCGGTATGCCTCCCGGTTCCGGTCCCTGGTGCCGAGTAGAGCAAGGTCCGCCAGAGACAGAGACTCTGCCCAGGGCTTTTCAGCACCTCCATGGCCATCCAGACATGCATCAGTGTCGTCCCACACAGACAGCTCTTATGCTCAGGACCGCGATTCTGATGTGCCCACCAGAGTCTTCCAAGAGACCTAGGCCCAGGACCAAGAACCCCATCAGTGGTCTTTCTGGACACTTTGGGCGTACCACCAGGCCCAAGGCGTACCAGTAGTTCCGTCCCGCTCTGTCTCATCAGAGCACCGAGTGCCAGAGGCGACGGTTAGCCGTCCTCCTCCGACTGCTGCGGAGGAAGCCTCAGTTCACCCACCGGATTCCCAGGTTCCTCTGAAGCAGGAGCTAGCCCAAGAGCAAGAGGCCACACAGGACCCACTCGTCGCTGGCATCTCCTCTTCCTCTTCTCCAGATGAGGTGGTGGCAGGAACATCCTCCTCGGGCCCTCCAATCAACGTGAGAGCCCATCAGGACCTCCTGAGGAGGGTAGCACTCAATATGAACCTCCAGGTGGAGGAGGTTCCGGAGGTAGAGGAGCCAGTAGTGGACATTCTATCGGCGGATGTCCCTACTAGAGTGGCCCTACTGTTTATTTGGACCATCCAGGCCAATGCCGATACTATATGGCAGTCCCCAGCCTCTATCCCTCCTGCGGCCAGGGCAGTCGAGCGTAAATATTTGATGCCCTCTAAAGGGTACGAGTACTTCTATGTCCATCCTCCTCCCTGCTCGCTAGGCGTCCAGTCTGTTAATGAAAGGGAATGCCATGGCCAACAGGCACCAACCCCGAAATCAAAGGAGGCTAGGCGAATGGACCTACTCGGCCGCAAAGTGTACTTGGCAGGGGCCCTACAGCTCCGGGTGGCAAATCAACAAGCCTTGCTTAGCCGCTATAATTATAACACCTGGGTGGCGGTGGGTAAGTTTATGGAGCTTCTCCCTCAAGACTCCCACCAAGAGTTCGTTGCCCTCTTGAAGGAAGGGAAAAAGGTGGCCAGAACTTCCCTCCAGGCCTCATTGGATGCAGCAGACTCAGCAGCCAGGACTCTGGCCTCGGGTGTTGCCATGAGGCGCATCTCATGGCTTCAGGTTTCAAGCCTTCCACCGGAGCTGCAGTATACGATTCAGGACTTGCTGTTTGATGGTAAAGGCCCCTTCTCGTAAAAGACTGACCCCAGGCTGCAAAGCCTGAAGGACAACAGGGTCATAATGCGCTCTCTTGGCATGCATACTCTGGTGACCCAACGCAGGCCTTTCTGTCCCCAGCCTCACCGCCCATACACTGTGCCTAGACAAAGTCAGGACTTTGGCAGGTGGCGTGGCCAAGATGGTTGCAGACTACTATCAGGACCCCAAGGGGGCCAAAATCAAGGTCCCTCGAAACCATCACCGGGACCAAAGACGAACTTTTGAAGGTGCGCCCGAGGGCGGCGTGCCAGTTACAGGCCAGGATCCCTCTCCTCACAGACAAAAGACACACACCCAAAAATTCCCTCCCTGAGCTTTGAAAAATCCGGTTTCCTGACTGGTCCTCTGGTCAAGTGTGTGGTTCCCTTTGTTAACCCTTTACAGGTAAAAGAAACATTAACCCTTAGCTATCTGTTTATGACAGACCCCTCTCAGGAGCAATTCCTCTTACAAGAGGTGCGGACGCTCCTCGCCGTAGGAGCTATAGAGGAGGTACCGATGGACAAAAGGGGCAAGGGGTTTTACTTCCATTATTTCCTAATCCCCAAGTCAAAGGGAGGTCTCAGACCTATCCTAGACCTGCGAGGACTCATCCAGTTTATGATAAAGTTGAAGTTCCGCATGGTATCCCTGGGGACCATTATCCTACACTTGGATCCTGGAGACTGGTAAGCCGCCCTCGATATGAAGGACGCGTACTTTCACATCGCCATCTTTCCTCCGCACAGGAGATACCTCCGCTTTGTAGCCAACCATCAGCACTTCCAGTTTACGGTCCTGCCGTTTGGCTTTTCTACAGCCCCAAGGGTATTTACAAAGTGTGTGGCCGTAGTCGCCGCCTACCTCTGCTGATGTCGGATACATATTTTTCCGTATCTGGACGATTGGCTCATTCAAGGGGCCTCCGAGACACAAGTCACTCAGCATGTGGGCATCGTCAAGGACCTATTTACACATCTAGGCCTGATGATCAGTATAGAAAAATCCAGTCTGGTTCCCACGCAGAGGTTAGACTTCATAGGAGCTATCCTGGACTCCAGTCTAGCTAGAGCCTGCTTACCACAGCCGTGGTTTCAGGCGATGGCAACAATCATCCAAGGTCTACAGAATTTCCTGACGACCTCGGCTCACACTTGTCTCGGTCTTCTGGGTCACATGGCTGCCTGCACGTTTGTAACCAAACACGCCAGGCTCCGCCTCCATCCTCTCCAAGTTTGGCTCAACTCGGTATACCGCCCGGGCAGGGACCCAATAGACACGATAGTCACCATTTCCCCGAGCACCCTAGGTTCCCTAGAATGGTGGCTAATTCCCTCCCTGGTGTGTGCAGGGCTGCCGTTCCATCTGCCCCAACCCTCAATGTCCCTGATGACGGACGCGTCATCTCTTGGCTGGGGTGCTCACCTCGGTCACCTTCGTACTCAAGGCATTTGGTCATCTCAGGAGCTGGCATTACACATAAATGTCCGAGAACTGAGAGCAGTCCGCCCGGCATACCAGGCGTTCCGGCAACAGTTGTGAGGCCGTCGTGTCTCAGTGTTTACAGACAACACAATAGCCATGTACTACATAAACAAACAGGGAGGGACACGATCCTCCCCCCTTTGTCAGGAGGCCATCCAACTCTGGGACTTTTGCATAGCCCACTCAATAGATCTGGTAGCATCCTTTCTCCCAGGCATTCGGAACACTCTGGTGGATCGACTCAGCAGGTCTTTCCTGTCTCACGAGTGGTCGATCCACCCGGACGTTATTCATTCTGTTTTCCAGAAGTGGGGATTTCCCCACAGAGACCTGTTCGCTTCCCATGAGAACAGCAAATGCCAGATGTTCTGCTCCTTCCAAGGTCTCTCCCTGGGATCAATCTCGGATGTTTTCCTGATGCCATGAAAGAGCCAGCTCCTTTATGCCTTCCCACCATTCCCGCTGGTTCACAAGGTCCTGCTGAAGCTCCGCAGGGACAGAGCGCGCATCATCATGATCACTCCAGCGTGGCCCAGGCAGCACTGGTACACCACGTTGCTCGACCTGTTGATAGCCAACCCAATTACCCTGCCACTCCACCCAAACCTCATAACTCAGGACCACGGCAGACTTTGCCACCTGGACCTGCAG
>NC_133785.1:8010186-8018976 GCF_003597395.2 Chelonoidis abingdonii
AAGAAAAGACGGTTACTCACCTTTGTAACTGTTGTTCTTCGAGGTGTGTTGCTCATATCCATTACAAATCTGCCCTCCTTCCCCACTGTCAGAGTAGCTGGCAAGAAGGAACTGAGGGGCGGGTGGGTCAGCAGGGGTATATATCTGGCGCCATAGCGACGCCACTCCAGGGGGCGCCCTGCCGACCCACCGAGTGTTGCTAGGGTAAAAATCTTCCGACGAACGTGCACGCGGCACGCGCACACCTAACTGGAATGGATATGAGCAACACATCTCGAAGAACAACAGTTACAAAGGTGAGTAACCGTCTTTTACACACTCTCCCGTTAACACAGGAGGGTGTCCGTGTGTGTCTCAGTAGTATGAACCCTCTCACTGAGACTGGAGGATGTGTGTGTGTGTGTGTGTGTGTTGGGGGTATGAACCCTCCCACTGAGACAGTAGGGTGTGCGTGTGTGTGTGTGTGTCTCTCTCTTGGGGGTATGAACCCTCCCACTGAAACAGGAAGGTGTGCCTAGGGGGTCTGAACATTCTCACTGAGACAGGAGTGTGTGTGTGTGTGTGTCTCGGGGCCATGAACCCTGGCACTGAGACAGGAGGGTGTGTGTGTCTTGGGTGTATGAATGGTCACGCTGAGACAGGTGTGTGCATGTGTGTGTCTGTCTCGGGGGTATTAACTCTCCCACGGACACAGGAGGGTGTGTGTGTGTTTTTGTGTGTCTCGGGAGTATGAACGCTCACACTGAGACAGGAGGATGTGTGTGTGTGTCTTTGGCGTATAAACCCTCACATCGAGACAGCAGGGAGTGCGTATGTGTCTCAGGGGTATGAATGCTTACTCTGAGACAGAGGGATATGCGTGTGTGTCTCTGGGGTATAAACCCTCACACTGAGACAGGAGGGTTCGCATGTGTGTCTTGAGGATATGAACGCTTACTCTGAGACAAGAGTGTACGTGTGTGTGTGTCTCTGGGGTAAAAACCCTCACACTGAGACAGCAGGGAGTGTGTGTGTGTCTCGGCGGTATGAACGCTTACTCTGAGACAGAAGGATGTGTGTGTGTCTCTGTAGTATAAACCCTCTCACTGAGACAGCAGGGAGTGCATGTGTGTCTTGGGACTATGCACCTTCTGTGACATTCCCTTGGCATTGTCTGGACTGGTGATCCACTAGGTCACTCCAATCCTCGACTCTGGAAGCCAATCTTACCTTGCTCTGCTGTGAGAAGCTCCACTCTTTGGATGTTCATGCACAGCCTCTGGCATGGAAGCTGCTCCCAACTACTTGGAACCAAATGGCACTAGGTAATACCTCTGGTCCCAGACGCAACCCTAGGAACCTCCATCTTGTAGCGTCCAGTTATGTCCGCTGGACACTGCAAGCTTATGTGAGTTTGTCAGTTTAACAAAGAAATTGATATGTATCAGGCTTGTTATCCCAAGGAGAGTCTCTGACATTCTCCAAACCAAATGCACTGCTTCAGGTAGAATAAACAAACACATTTATTAACTACAAAAGAGAGATTTTAAGTGATTATAAGTCAAAGCATAACAAGTCAGATTTGGTCAAATGAAATTAAAGCAAAACGCATTCTAAGCTGATCTTAACACTTTCAGTGCCCTTAGAAACTTAGATACTTGAGAGTCCAACAGATCTTTTGTTGCTGCTTAGGCCAGTGTCCTTTGTTCCTTTGAGGCTGGGCTGGGTTTATCCCATACATGCCCTGATGAGATGTGAACTGCCCCTCTGTTCCTGGAGAGTTTAGTCTGGACTTGTTTTAAGCCCTGAGGACACATGTTCAGCGTCATAACTATATACGTGAAATTACAACCTATAACATTACTATAACAACAATGCTCAGTGCATCATGAGCCTTCCAAAGACACTTGACATGACAAACTTTGCATTGGATACCACACAATCGTATTATAAGGATAAAAATGGGGGTGCAGGGTATTCCCCTGAGATACAGTGTGTCACACCCTCCCACTGAGACAGGAGGGTGTGCATGTGTTTGTCTTGGGGGTATGAACTCTCAGACTGAGACAGGAGGGTGTGTGTTTGTCGCGGTATGAATGCTCACACTGAGACAGGAGAGGGTGCGTTTGTGTCTCAGGGTTATGCACCCTCACACTGAGGGTGTGCATGTGTTTCTCGGAGGTATGAACCCTCTCACTGTGGAAACCTCTGTTCTACAGTTGGGAGCATTCTTCCTAGCTAAACATAACAGTGTATCAGGGTGTAGCATGGTGGCATTTCAGGCCACCTGCCGGACTACAAAGCTGCCCTGGGAAGCTAACCTCAGCTACTGTCCCCAGACACACTGTTTTTAGCATGCTTGTTCTAGCAGAGCTAGCACGTGTCTGACTACCCACTCTGCACCCTCCCAGCTGCTGTGTAGATGTACTGAGACGTATGTGTGTGTGTGTGAGAGAGAGAGAGAGAGAGAGCAGTGTGAACCCTCATACTGACACACACAGGAATGCTTGTGTGTCCTGCTGGTATCAGCCCTTGAAATGAGACACGAGGATATGCATGAGTATCCGGGGGGTGTGGACACTCGCAGAGCGACACAAGGGCATGCTATGTGTCACTGGCGTACAGACCTGGGAAAGAGAAATGAGCAGGGGTGTGCACCTGTTCTGACAGCATGGAACCTGACAGTGAAACAGGAAAGGTTATGTCTGGGAACTATAGAGCCTCGTACAGAGAAATGAAGGTATGTGTGTGGCATGCACCCTTGCCATGAGCATGAGGGTCTGTGTTTCCCAGTGGCGTGGACCATCACACTGAGCCAGGAAGGCATATGATGGTTTTGTGGCCATATGGATCCTTGCACTGACACACAAGGGTGTGCCTGTGTATCCCAGCAAAACAGACCCTTGCACTGAGAAAGAAGGGGGCGTTGGTATGTTGTCCTGGTGGTAAAGACCCTCCAAATCAGAGATGAGGGAATGCATGTATGGTCTAGTGGTACAGACCCTCAAAATGAAATACAAGGGAGTGCATGTGTGTCCCAGTTGTATGGACTCTCACACTGAGACATGAAGGTGTCCCTGGTACATACCCTTGCACTCACACATGAAGGCTCAGCTGTATCTGGTTGGTAAGGACCCTTATACTGAGAAAACAAGAGTGTAACTGTGTTTGCTTCAGTGGTGTGGACCCTCGCACTGAGAGGCAAGCGTGTTTTTGTCCTGGGGATACAGATGCTCACACTCAGACATGTGGGTGTGCCCTGCCCCATGGTGCGGACCCTTGCACTCAGACACACAGGGTATGTGTGTGTCCTGCCAATGTGGAGCCTCTTGCTGATGCATCAGGGCACGTATGTGGTGCTGGTATGGACCGTAACCTTGGGATGTGAGAGTATATGTTTGTTTCCCAGTGGTGTGGAAGCGGGCTTGCATGTGTGTATCCCTGTGGCACAGACTCTTGCAATGCCACATGAGGGTATATGTGAATGTTCTGGTTGCTGACTCTTGCACTCAGACGGGGATTGCATGTGTGTGTCGGTAGTACAGACCCTTGAAATGAGATGCGTGTGTTTCCCAGTCACACTCTGACAAGCGAGGTGTGTCCCGGCAGAATGGATCCTCACACACAGAGATGACCATCCCTGTAGTATGGACCATCGTGCTGGGACACAAGAACATGCAGTGTCTAAGCAGTATGGACCCTTGAAATGAGATGCAAGGGTGTGGATGTCTGTAATAGCGGTAGGGACATTCACAAGTGCGTGTTTATGTGTTCCAGCAATGTGGACCTTCGCACTGAGACAGGAGGGTGTGTGTGTTTGCATGCCAGGACTTTACTAACCATTGCAGTGAGACATGAGGGAGTGCATGTCTGACCTGGCACTATAGCCCCTCACACTGAGACATCAGGACGTATGTGTCCCAGTTGTATGGGCCCTCAACGTGAGATGCAAGGGTGGGCGTGTTTCCTGGTGGTACAGAATCTCACAAGGGCGTGCGTATGGGTCTCAGTGATATGGACACTCGTACTAAGGCATGAGGGCATATGTGTGTATCCTGGCTGTACGGACTATTGTAGTGAGGCATGAGGATGTGTGCGCACCTCCCAGTGGTGTGTACACTCACAGTCAGACACAAAGGCTGACCTGTGCACCCTGGCAGTATGATCCCCTCACTGAGCATGAGGTGCCTGTGTGTTTCCTGTTAGTCCACTCTGAGCATTGAGACAGGAGGGCAGCATACGAATGTCCTGGCAGTACAGACCTCTGCACTCTGATAGAAGGACATGTGTAGGTGCTCAGGTGGTACGGTCCTTTGCACTGAGATACGAGGGTGTGCCTGTGTGTCCCCGCTGAAAGAAGCCTTTCAGTGATACATGAAGGTGTGCATGTGTGCCTTGGTGGGACAGACACACACAGTCAGACAAAAGGGAGCAGATTTATGTCGAAGTGCAGACCCTCGCATTGAGATCTGAATTTGTGTTTGTTCTGGATGTACTGACCCTCTCAGTGAGAGACGGGGGTGTTCCTGTGTAACATGCTTGTAGGGACCCTCTAAATGAGATGAAGGCAGGCGTGTGCCTCCCAGCGGTACAGACCCTCACACTCAGGAGGCCATACATGGGTGACCTGGTGGTATGAGCCCATTATGCACAGAGACAGGGGGCATGCCTGTGTATCTTTCACAGCGAGACATAAGAACATGTTTTGTGTCTCCCGGTGGTACATGTACTCACAGACAGACACAAGGGCCTATGCATGTTTGTGTCCTGGCACTACGGCCCACGCAGAGACCTGAACACACACACCTGAGGCGTGTACGTTTCCTGTTGGTTCACCCCTACCACAGTTGTGACAGCATGCATGTGAGTATCCCAGCAGCATGAGCCCCTACCCTCAGCCACAAGTGTGTGCATGTGTGTGTGTTTGTGTTCTCGTGGTGCAGATCCCGGGTATGAATGTGTGTCCTGGCAGTATGAACCATTGAACTCAGACACGATGTGCATTTGTGTCCCAGTTGCATTGGTGCATGAGGACATACGTGTGCTGGCAGCAGAGACTCTCTCACTGAGATGCGAGGGTGTGGACATGTGTCCTGGTGGTACGGACCCCAGACCTAAGACACACAGACATGCATGTGTCTTCCGGCAGTGTAGATCTTCTCACTGACATGTGAGGATGTGTGCGCACACCCTGGCTGTACAGACAGTCGCAGTAAGACTCAAGGGAGTGCGTGTGTCTCCTGGCAGTACGGACCCTCAGAATGAGATGTGAGGGTTCATGTGTCGTTGCTGGCGATAGAGAATCTCACACTCAGACAGGAGGGTGTTCATGTGTGTCCCTGTGATATGGATACTTGGACTGAGATATGAGGGCATGTGTGTGTATCCTGGCTGTATGGGCTGTTGTAGTAAGATACGAGGATGTGTGCGCACCTCCTGGTGGTGCATATACTCACAGTCAGCCATGAGGGTCTATTATTGTGTTCCAGTGGTATGACCCTGTCACTGAGACAGGAGGTGTGTGCGTGTTTCCTGTTGATCCTGTCAAGTGTATGCCCTTGTGTCTTAATGCTCTAAGTGTCCTGTCAGTATGGACCCTTGTGCTGAGATACAAGGATGTGCATATGTGTGCTGGTGGTGTGGACTCTTGCAGTGAGTCCTGCTGGTGGTATGAACCCTCACAGTGAAATACAAGGGCATGCATGTGTTTCTGGGTGGTATGGACCCCTGCAGTCAGACTGTGTGTGTGTGTGTGCAGCAGTATAGACCCTCACATTGAAATACAAGGGCATGCAAGTGTCTCCTAGCAGTATGGACCCTCGCACTCAGACAGGAAGGTGTGTGTGTCTAAGCAGTATAGACCCCTGCAGTGAGACTGGAGAGCATGTGTGTGTATCCTGGCAGTTTGTACCTTCATACTCAGACACAAGGGTGTGTGTTTGCATCCCAGTGGAACAGACCCTCTCACCAATGCATGAAGATATGCGTGTCCTGGCAGTATAGACCCTCCAAATGAAAAGCGAGGGTTTATGTGTGTGTCCCGCTGGTATGGACTCTAGCAGTGATTCACGAGGCTGTGTAAGTGTGTGTTGCTGGTACGGACTATCACAGTGAGACACGAAGGGGCGTATGTGTGTGTCCGGGCAAGATGGATCCTTGCAGTCATATAATGGGGGTGTGTGCATGTCATGATTGTACAGACCCTCGCAGTAAGACACAAGGGCATATGTTTGTGTCAGAGCAGTACGGGCCCTCGCACTCATACATGAGGGGTACGAGTCCTGCTGGTACAGACTCTCACAGTGAAGCACGAAGACATGTGTGTGCTTCCTGGCAGTACATATGTTCAAAATCAGACAGGAGGGCGTATATGTGTGTGTCCCAGCAGCATGGCCCCTTCCTAGAGACATGAGGCACACGTGTGTGTCTTTGTGTTATGGACCCTAGGTGTTAGACACAGGGCTTGGGTGTTGTTCCGGTGGTACAGACCCTTGCAGTGATACACAAGGAAATGCATGTGTGTCCTGGCGGTGTGGACCCTTGCGCACAGACAGGAGGGTGTGCATGTGTGTTGAAGTGGCACAGACCCTTACACTGAGATAAAAGGGCATGTGTGTGTGTCCCTGTATGGACCCTCACAGTGAGATATGAGAGTGTGCCTGTGTGGCTTGGTGAGATGAACCATTGTAGTGAGACACAAGGACGCGTGTGTCCCAGTGACATACCCTGGCATTTATACATGAGGAGGTATGGATGTACCTGTTGCTACAGACCTTTGCAGTGATACACAAGGGCATGCATATGTCTCGGTAATACCGACCCACACTGAGACACAATCTCATCTGTGTGAGTGTTCAGGCTATTTGAACCGTTGCCATGAGGGTGAGTGTGTGTTTTCTAGCTATAGAGGCCTTTGCCAAGAGACACAAGGGCAAGTGTGTGTGTGTGTGTATGTGTTCTGGATATATGAGAGCGAGTATGTGAGTGTGTTGTGACTATAAGGACTCTCGCTGCATGATACTATAGCAGATGTGTGTTCCGGCTATAGGAATCCTTGCCATGAGACAAGAAGATGAGTGTGTGTGTGTGTGTGTGCGTGCACGCTCAATATATGGACCCTTCATGTATGACAGGAGGGCGAGTGTGTGTTTGTTCTGGCTATAGGGACCTTTACCATGAGATTTGAAGATTCTGTGTGTGTGTATGTGTGTGTGTCTCTCTCTGTGTGTGTGTGAGTGCTGTAAAACATGAGGGCAAGTGTGTGTTCTTTATATATGGACCCTTTGTATAAAACACGAGGGCAAGTGCACATGTGTGTTTTAGTTATAGGGACCCTCCCTGTGAGAGAAGAGGATGTGTGTGTGCGTGATTTGGCTATAGGTGACTGTTGCTATGAGACATGATTGTGTGTGTGTGTGTTCTAGCCATAGGAACCCTCGACATGAGGCGCAAGAGTGAGTATTCTATAGGGACCCTTGCCATGAGACACAAAGGTGATTGTGTGAATGTGTTCTGGCTAGAGGGATCTGTGCTGCAAGAAACGAGGACTTGTGTGTGTGTGTGTGTGTGCACACGCATGCACATTCAAGCTATAGAGACCCTCACCACAAGAGAAGAGGGCGTGTGTATGTGTGTGTGTGTTGGCTATAGGGACTCTCTCCATGAGACTCGAGGGTGCACATTTGTGTCTAAGTGGCATGGACCCTGGCATTGAGATCTGAGGTTGTGTTTGTTCCGGGTGTACTAACTCTCTCAGTGAGACCTGTGTACCTGGTTGTACGGATCCTCTAAATGAGATGGAAGGCATGTGTGTGCATCCTGGCAGTGCAGACCCTCACACTCAGGAGGCCGTACATGGTTGACCTGGTGGTATGAGCCCATCGTGCACAGAGACGGAGGGTATGCCTGTGTATCCTGGCTATCCAGACTTTCACAGCGAGACATAAGAACGTATGTGTGTTTCCCAGTGGTACGTACACTGACAGACAGACACAAGGGCCTGTGTGTGTGTGTCCTGCAGGGGCGGCTCTATGTATTTTGCCGCCCCAAGCATGACAGTCAGGTGGCTTTTGGAGGCATGCCTGTGGGAGGTCCATGGTAACGTGGATTCGGCGGCATGCGTGTGGGAGTTCCACTGGTTCCATGCCTTCGGTGTACCCGCCACTGAATTGCTGCCGAAACTGCGGGACCAGTGGACCTCCTGCAGGCATGCCACTGAAGGCAGCCTGACTGCTGCCCTCACGGCAACCTGCAGGCTGCCCCCCGTGGCTTGCTGCCCCAGGCACGCACTTGGTGTGTTGGTGCCTGGAGCCGCCCCTGGTGTTCTGGTGGTGTGGCGCTTGCATCAAGACCTTTACACACATACCTGAGATGTGTTTGATTCCTGTTAGTTCACCACTAACACAGTTGTCATGGCATGCATGTGAATGTCCTGACAGCCACAAGTGTGTGTGTTTGTGTTCTGGTGGTATAGACCCCAGCACTAAGACTTAAGGACATGCTTGTGTGTCCTGGTAGCATGGATCTTCTCACTGATGTGAAGGTGTGTGCATGCACGCTGGCTGTATGGACTGTCAGAGTCAGACTCAAGAGCGTGCATGTGTCTCCTGGCAGTACGAACCCTCAAAATGAGATGTGAGGATGTACGTGTCATTCCTGGTGTCATAAACAGATAAGAAAAGTTAATAGCGCAGAAGTACTTTATATCTCTTTGACTGTAAAGGGTTAACAAGTTCAGTAAGCCTGGCTGTCACTTGACCAGAGAACCAATCAGGAGACAGGATACTTTCAAATCTTGAGGGAGGGAAGTTT
>NC_133785.1:8020738-8033435 GCF_003597395.2 Chelonoidis abingdonii
ATTTCATGCTATTTACTTCAGACCATTTCTCCAATTTGTCCAGATCATTTTGAATTTTAATCGTATCCTCCAAAGCACTTGCAACCCCTCCCAGCTTGGTATCGTCTGCAAACGTGAGGGCCTACACTTGTGTTCCAGTGGTCTGACCCTCTCACTGAGACAGGAGGTGTGTGTGTGTTTACTGTTGATCCATCCATGTCTGTGCCCTTGTGTCTTAATGCTCAGTGTCCAATCAGTGTAGACCTTTGCGCTGAGATACAAGGATGTGCATAGGTGTGCTGGTGGTATGCTTGCTTGCAGTGAGATACGAGAGTGTCCGTGAGTCCTGGTGGTATGGACCCTCGCAATCAGACAGGAAGGTGTGTGTGCGCATATGTGTCTGAGCAATATAGACCCCTGCAGTGAGACTGGAGAGCGTGTGTGTGTATCCTGGCAGTATGTACCTTCATACTCAGACACAAAGGTGTGCATTTGCATCACAGGAGAATGGACCCTCACACCGATGCTTGAGGGTGTGAGTGTCCTGGCAGTATGGATCCTCCAAATGAGATGTGAGAGTGGCTGTGTGTATCCTACTGTATGGACTCTAGCAGTGATACCTGAGGGTGTGTAAGTGTGTCCCGCTGGTACAGATCATCAGAGTAAGACCCAAGGGGGTTTATGTGTGTGTTTCCGGGCAAGATGGATCCTTGCAGTCAGATATATGGACCCTCACCGACACACAGGAGAGCTAGTATATGTGTATGTTCTGACTATGGGGTCCCTCATCGAGTGATACTATGGCGAGTGTGTGTTCCAGCTATAGGACCCTCACTCTGACACCTGAGGGCGAGTGTGTGTGCACTCTGGATATATGGACCCTTCATGTGAGACAGGATAGTAAGTGTGCATTCTAGTTATAGGGACCCTTGCTACAAGAAACTAGTGTGACCGTGTGTGTGTTCCTCCTGTAGGAATGCTTGCTGGCAGACACGAGTGTGTTCTGGCTATGGGGACCTTTGCCATGAGATTCGAAGACGAGTGTGTGTGTGTGTGTGTGTGTGTGCTGTAAAACAGGAGGGCAAGTGTATGTTCTTTATATATGGACCTTTGTGCGAAACATGAGGGCAAGTGCACATGTGTGTTCTAGTTATAGGGACCCTCCCTGTGAGAGAAGAGGGTGAGTGTGTGCGATTTGGCTATAGATGACTCTTGCCATGAGACATGATTGTTTGTGTGTGTGTTTTAGCTATAGGGACCCTCGACACCAGGCACAAGAGTGTGTGTGTGTGTGTTCTGGATATATGGACTCTCACTGAGAGACATGAAGGCCTGTGTGTATGGTTTGGCTATAGGGACCCTCCCCATGGGACACAAAAGTGAGTGAGTGTTCTAGCTATAGGGCCCCTTGCCACAAGACACAAGGGTTAGTGTGTTTGTGTTCTGTTCTGGATATATAGACTCTCACTGACACACACAAGGACTAGTGTATGTCTATGTTCTGACTATAGGGACCCTCGCCGTAAGATACTATGGTGAGTGTGTGTTCTGGCTATAAGGACCCTCACCAGAATACACAGGGGCATGCGTGTGTGTTCTGGCTATAGGGACTGTCGCCGTGAGATACGAGGGTGAGTGTGTTTGTGTTGTGGCTAAAGGGATTCTTGCTGAGAGACATGAGGTTGGGTGTGTATGTTCTCGCTATAGGAATCCTTGCTGTGGGACACAAGGGCAGGTGTGTGTGTGTGTTCCTGATATTAGACCCTCACCGAGACACGAGGGCAAGAGTATGTGTGTGTTCTGACTTTAGGGACCCTACCCTAGCCGCAAGATAGGTGTGCGTGTGTGTGTATGTTCTGGCTATAGGGACCCTCGCCATGGGACATAAGGCTGTGTGTGTTCTGGCTGTAGGAACCCTCATTTTGAGACATAAGGGTGAGTGTGTGTGTTGTGGCTCTAGGGATCTTTGACACAAAGGTGTTTGTGTGTGTTCTGGCTATGGGGATCCTCACTGTGGGACATGAGTGTGTATATGGCTGTTCTGGATATATGGATCCTCACCAGGAAACACGAGGGGCGGGGTGTGTGCGTGTGCGCGTGTGCATTCTGGCTTCCGGAACCCTCAGTGAGAGATAAGAAGGCAAGTGTGTGTGTTTCCTGGCTATCGAGGCCCTTGCAGTGAGACATTGGGGGTTGGGCTGCAGTGAGGGTTGGGCTGTTCTGCTATATGGACCCTCACCGACACACATGACAGGGGATGTATATGTGTGTTCTGACTATAGGGACCCTCGCAGTGAGACATGAGAGCAAGTATGTTTGTGTGTTCTGGCTGTATGGACACTGTATGGACACTTGCAGTGAGACATGAGTGCGAGTGTGTTTGTGTGTTCTGGCTGTATGGACCCTTGCTGGGAGAGAAGACGGCGAGTGTATCTGTGTTGTGGTTATAGGGATTCTCACCAGGGGACAGAATGGCGAGTGTGTGTGTGTTGTGGTGATAGGGATCCTCACCAGGGGACAGAAGGGCGAGTGTGTGTGTGTGTGTCTTTGCTTTACATACTTGGGAGGAGGGTCCCAGCAGCCTACTTCCCCAGGACAATTTCAGGGCCCACCAGGACCTTCTGAAGCGGATAACTTCAAATCTTGGTTTAAAAATTGAGGCGCTCAAAGAGACATCGCACAGCCTTATTGATATCCTGGCTGCAGCAACTCCATCCCAGGGGCCCTTCCCATCAGTGAGGCGGTGATAGGGCCAGTCAAGGTCCTATGGCAAACTCCTTCTCTGGCCCCCACTTCAAAGAGGGCAGAGAAAAAGTAGTATTTGCCAGCAAGCAAGTTTGATTACCTGTACTGGTGGTGCCTGCAGCGAACGAAAGGGAGAGGCAAGGCTAGTTGAATGCTACCCCACAACATAAAGATGCTAAGAAAACGCACCGTTTGGAAGAAAGGTTTATTCCACGGGTAGCCTCCAACTGTGTTACCAATCAGCAAGCTCTGCTGGGGAGATGTTATTTTATTCTGTGGGACTCCCTAAATAAATTGAACTCCCTGCTTCAAGAGTAGAGACAGGAGTTTGCTGTGCGCTTAGAAGAGGGTAAGAACGCGGCCAGAACTCTCTCCAGGCAGCTCTGGAGGCTGCTGACTTGGTGGCCTGGATAATGGCCTCCATGCTCACCATGAGGCGCAGTTCCTGGTTCCAATCCCCTGGCCTTCCCCGCAAGGTCCAAGAGTCCATCCAGGACATCCCATTTGAAGGCTCCTTCCTATTCGGACAGATATGAGACTTGATGGACTGAAGGACTTGAGGGCCGCTCTACAACCCTTAGCCCTGTATGTGCCATCTGCCTCCAGAAAGCACTTCAGGCTCCAGCAGCCTCCTCAGTTCTCGGGGCCTCCAAGACAGGAGCCCTACAAAAGCAAAGGCAGAGGTTATAAACGGTGCCAACGAAGCCCGTGCACCTCAGCCTCCCAGTCAGGGGCTCAGAGACAGGGCCGGCTCCAGATTTTCTGCTGCACCAAGCGGCAAAAAAAAAAAAAAAAAAAAGCCACGGCAGCACAATTGCACCACTCCACTCTTCGGCAGCAATTCAGTGGCGGGTCCTTTGCTCCGAGAGGGACTGAGGGACTCGCCACCAAATTGCCGCCAAAGACCCGGACGTGCCGCCCCAATAGCAGCTGGAGGGCCGCCCCTTGGTATTGGCCACCCCAAGCACCTGCTTCTTTAGCTGGTGCCTGGAGCCAGCCCTGCTCAGAGATACTCTAGTGAGCCCAAGCAGGCCTTCTGAAGGAGTGCCTGCGGGTGCTGTACCAGTCACCGTTTCAGATCTGCCCTCCCTCCCCCTTCATTTATGGACCATCTGTCACTCTTCAGCCCAGCTTGGGTATCCATAACGTCAGATCAATAGGTCCTGAGCACAGTGACAGTCAGATATACCCTTCATTTTCTTTCCACCGCTCCCTCCTATCCCTCTCCCTCTTCAGGGACCCTTCTCATGAGTAGCTCCTTGTCTAGGAGGTACAATCCCTCCTACCTATGGGGGAAGTTCCTCAAGACTTGAGAGGGAAGAGGTTTTACTCCTAGTATTTCCTAATCCAAAAGGCCAAAGGGCGACTCCAGCCCATCCTGGACCTGTCTCAGCTCAACAGATATCTCAAGAAACTGAGGTTTTGCATAGTCTCCCTAACCTCTCATCATTCCCTCCCTGGACCCAGGGGACTGGTACACTGCCCTCGACTTAAAGGACACGTACTTTCACATTTCTATCATCCGTGGCCAAGGACGATTCTCAGGTTTGTAGTGGGTCAACGCCATTATCCATTCACTGCCCTTCCCTCAGCCTATCCACAGCCCTGTGGGCTTCCACAAAGTGTATGGCGGTTGTAGCAGCCTTCCTCAGGCGGTGAGGCATACAGGTCTACCTGTACCTTGACAACTGGCTGATCAAAGGTGCATCGCAGGCTCAGGTACAGAACAGCAGCAGCACAGTCCGAGCCACCTTCGGGGTGCTGGGTCTGCTGACCAACGAGCAGAAGCCAACTCTTGTCCCAGTTCAGAGAATAGAATTTATTGAGGCAGAGCTCAACTTGACTCAAGCTAGGGCTTTCATGCTGGAGGCCTGCTTCCAGACCATGGCAGACCTGATATCCAAGGTCATGGACCACCCAGTCATGACAGCTTGGTTCTGCCTCAAGCTACTGGGTCACATGGTGGCTTGCAGTTACATGGTTCAGTATGCAAGGCTGCGCCAGACCCCTCCAGATGTGGCTAGCGCCAATATACTCCCCGAGCAGACCCCACTTGGACTCAGTACTTATAGTCCTTCGCCTGGTCCTCACCTCCCGGGCCGGTGGAAGGAGCCAAGCTCAGTAATGATGAGGATACCCTTTAATCTCAGATGCATCAGACCTTGGGTGGGGAGCCCACCTCAGCAACCTCAGGACCAGGGCCTCTGGTCCCAGGAAGAACTCTCTCCGCACATAAGCATCAGGGAGCTCACTGCGGTACATCTGGCTTGCCATTATTCCTTCCCCAGGTCTCAGGCAAGGTGGTTCAAGTCCTGACAGACAATACTGCAGGCATTATATCAACAAGCAAGGAGGGCCTGATCCTCTGCCCGGTGTCAGGAGGCCATCACTCTATGGGGATTTCTGTGCGAGATACTATTCATCTCGAGGCTTCTCATCTCCGTCCATATTGGTGGGTCACCTCAGCAGATCCTTTTCCTTTCACCACAAGTGGTCTCTTCATCTGGAGGTCGTCAGTGTCATCTTCCAAAAGTTCCCCACATGGACCTGTTCACCACCAGGCAGACCAGAAAATGTCATCAGTTCTGTTCGCTGCTTGGGCACAGTATGGGCTCCCTCTCTGACGCCTTCCTGCTCTTGTGGGCAGGCCACCTACTATATGCCTTTACAATGATTGCCTTGATTCACAAGGTTCTCCTAAAAATCAAACGGGAGAAGGCAAGAGTTATCCTGATAGCACTGGTGTGGCCGTGGCTTTTGGTTTAAAATGATCCCACCGCTACCACCATGTCAAGGTTTCTTCCTCACTCTGAACTTTAGGATACAGATGTGGGGACCTGCATGAGAACCTCTAAGCTTAACTACCAGCTTAGATCTGGTTTGGCTGTCACCACCCAAATTATTTTTGAGTTATTTGGGAAACTCTGTCTACCTCCTCCACAGAATATATCCCTCCCAAGTACCATAACCCTTCCCTGGGTAGCCTTGAGAGACTTCTCCACCAAGTTCTTGGTGAACACCAATCCAAACCCTTGGATCTTAAAACAAGGAGAAATTAACTATTCCCCCTCCTTTCCCCCCTTCCACCAATTCCTGGTGAGTTCAGATCCAACCCCCTTGGATTTTAAAACAAGAAAAGCACCAACCAGGTTCTTAAAAAGAAGGCTTTTAATTAAAGAAAGAAAGGCAAAAATTATCTTTGTAAAACCAGAATGGAAAATAACTTTACAGGGTAGTCAGATTTAAAGAGCCCAGAGAAACCCCCTCTAGCCTTAGGTTCAAAGTTACAGCAAACAGAGGTAAACCCTTTAGCAAAAGGAACATTTACAAGTTGAGAAAACAAAGATAAAACTAACACGCCTTCCCTGGCTGTTACTTCCAAGTTTCAAATATGAGAGACTTGTTCAGAAAGATTTGGAGAGCATAGATTGATGTCTGGTCCCTTAGTCCCAAGAGAAAACAACCCCCAAAACAAAGAGCACAAACAAAAGCCTTCCCCCCACCAAGATTTGAAAGTATCTTGTTCCCTTATTAGTTCTTTGGGTCGGGTGTCAGCCAGGTTGCATGAGCTTCTTAACCCTTTACAGGTAAAAGGATTTTGGTGTCTCTGGCCAGGAGGGATTTTATAGTATTGTACACAGAAGGGCTGTTACCCTTCCCTTTGTAGTTACGACACCGTGAAACATTGATTCGGTACACTTTTGGACCTCTTGGTGATAGCTCCACCCTGCCCAGATTTGATTTCCCAAGACCACGGCCAGTTGCTTCACCTGAACCTCGCCTTCCTGCACCTAACTGCATGGATGCTGCATGACTGAACCCCGAAGAACAGGCCTGCTCGGAACAGGTTTGGCAGATCTTGGCTAGGTAGTAGAAAGTATTCCATCAGGGCTACCTACTTGGCCAAGTGGAAACGTTTCACTTGTTGGGCCTCTGAATGGGATCTCTCTCCCTCCCGGTCTTCTCTTCAGTCTGTCTTGGACTGTTTGCTCCAACTAAAGCAGCAGGGTCTGGCCCTCTTGTCTATTAGCCATCTCAGCCTTCCATCCCCACAGTAAATGGCAGATCCGTGTTCTCCCATGGAATGACCGTCCAATTTCTCAAGGGGCTGGAAAGACTCTATCCTCAGATTTGCGAACTGTGGGACTTAAACCTGGTCCCGTCGAGGCTCATGGGGCCCCCCCTTCAAGCCGTTAGCATCATGCTCCCTGCTACTTCTCCTCCTTCCTTCCTGGTGGCGATCACTTCAGCCAGAAGGGTCTCTGAGGTCAGGGCCCTTACGTCAGAACTGCCTTACACGGTGTTCTTCAAGGACAAAATCCAATTGCATGCCCGTCTGGCCTTCCTGCCAAAGGTGGTATCACAATTCCACACCAACTAGGTCATTTTTCTACTGTCTTCTTCCCAAAACCTCACAAGACCTCTGACGAATGTCGACTTCATATGTTGGATGTTAGGCAGGCCCTCGCCTTTTATATTGAGAAGACTAAGCCCTTCCACAAGTCCACGCAACTCTTTGTAGCAATAGCAGAAAGAATGGGAGGGCTACCTGTGTCAACCCAGAGAATCTCATCCTGGATAACTGCCTGTATTCGGGGTTGCTATGAACAGGTCAATGTCCCACTGCCAGCAATTGCAACTGCTCATTCTACAAGAGCCCCAGCTTCGTCAGCAGCCTTCCTTGTGCAGGTCCCAATCCAGGACATCTGCAGAGCTGTGACCTGGTTGTCAGTCCATACCTTTGTGTCCCACTAGGCCATCGCCCAATAGGCCTGTGACGATGCCTGTTTCAGGAGAGCAGTGTTGCACTCAGCACATCCATGAACTCTGAGCCCACCGCATGAGGTACTGTTTGTGAGTCACCTAGCGTGGAATGGACATGAGCAAGCACTTGAAGAAGGAAAAACGGTTACTAACCTTTCGTAACTGTTGTTCTTGCTCATATCCATTCCACGACCCACCCTCCTACCCCTCTGTCCGAGTTCCTGGCAGGAAGGAACTGAGAGGCTGTGTGGAGCCAGCAGCTCCCCTTATACCAGCGCATATGCGCACGGCTCCAAAGGGCGCTAGAGCCAGCCCAAGAGATACTACTAAGGGAAAAATTTCCGGCCACAGTGCACACGGTGTGTACCCACCTAGCATGCAATGGACATGAGCAACACATCTCAGAGAACAACAGTTATGAAAGGTTAGTAACCATTTGTTCTTCCATCGACTCAGCTACCCCCGAGACTCCTACATAACTCAAACCTTCAACATGCAGGCTAACTCACCACTAGGATAACACCCCCTTATGAAGAGCTTGGGGTGGTGGCAGGGTGGCTAATGGCAATTAAGATATGGAGGTAGAAATTACCACATCTGAGGTGGAAGTCAGACTCAAACAGTGTAATGGGACTAAATCGGTGGGTGAGTGGTTGTAGGGGGAGGGAGATAATCTCGGTCCAAGAGTATTAAAGAAACATGAAATTGCAAGCCCAATAACAAGGATTTTTAGTGAATCTAAATTTGGGGTTCATACCCTGTCATAAACAGTTAAGGGTTAATTCCTCTTTTACTTGTAAAGGGTTAAGAAGTTCACATAGCCTAACTGACACCTGACCAGAAGAACCAATGGTGGGACAAGATGTTTTCAAAGAGGGAGGAGGGAAATCAGTCTTTGGTCTGTTCAGAAAAGTTTGTGCTGGAGTGAAGGATCCAGGAATCAGCCATCTAACATTTCTTAAAAGTAGTAAGTGTTTAGAGAAGGAATATATTAGATTATGTTTATTTTCTTTTGTGACTTTGTTTTGCATAGAGGGAGAATCAAATTGGATTTCTTCGTGTAACTAAGGTTTTGCCCAGAGAGACATCCTCTGTGTTTTGAATCCGTTGTCTGTGAGAGTAGCTTGCATGCTAATCTCACAGAGGTATTCCTTTCATCCTTTTTCTTTAATTAAAAGTCTTCTTTTAAGAACCTGATCGATTTTTCCTTGTTTTAAGATCCAAGGGTTTTTTGGATCTGGGTTCACCAGGAATTGGAGGGAGGTGAATCAGTCTCAATCCTGCCAGGAAAAGGGGGATAAAGACTGGGGAAATGTTTGGGGGAAGACAGTTTCCAAATGACTCTCCCATAAACGTTTGTTTAAACTATTTGGTGGTGGCAGCTACTAGATCTAAGCTGGTAAATAAGCTTAAGGGTTATCTCATGCAGGTCCCCACATCTGTACCTTAAAGTTCAGAGTGGGGGTGACACCTTGACAAACCCTATGGCTGGATAATTGCTAACATAGTTCCTATTTTTAAGAAAGGGGAAAAAAGTGATCCAGAAACTACAGGCCTGTTAGTTTGACCTCAATTATGTGCATGGTCTTGGAACAAATTTTGAAAGAGAAAGTAGTTAAGGACATAGAAATGAATGGTAATTGGGATAAAATACAACATGGTTTTACAAAAGATAGAGCATGCCAGACCACGAGAAGTTATATTGAGAAGATAACTGATTTTTTAGACAAAGGAAATGCAGTAGATCTAATCTACCTGGATTTCAGTAAGGCATCTGATACAGTTCCACACAGGAAAGTATTAGTTAAATTGGAGAATTAATATGAAAATTGAGAGGTGTATAAGGTGTATAAGGAACTTTTTAAAGGGGAGACTACAATGGGTCATGCTGAAAGGTGAACTGTCAGGCTGGTGGGAGGTAACTAGTGGAGTTCATCAGAGATTGGTCCTGGGACAAATTTTATTTAACACTTTTATTACTGATCTTGGCACAAAAAGTGGGAGTGTGCTAATAAAATGTGTGGATGATACAAAGCTGGGAGGTATTACCAATTTGGAGGAGGACCGGAATATCATACAAGAAGATCTGGATGACCTGGTAAACTGGAGATAGAAATGGGATGAAATTTAATAGTGCAAGGTGCAAGGTCATGCATTTAGGGATTAACAACAAGAATTTTTGCTATAAGTTGGGGACGTATCAGTTGGAAGTGACAGAGGAGGAGAAAGACCTGGGTGCACTGGTTGATTACAGGATGATTGTGAGCCATCAATGTGATGGGGCTGTGAAAAAGGCTGCATCAGGCAAGGTATTTCCAGTAGGATGCATCAGGCAAGGTATTTCCAGTAGAGACAGAGAGGTATTATACAAGGCACTGGTGAGACCTCATCTGGAATACTGTGTGCAGTTCTGGTCATGCATGTTTAAGAAAGATGGATTCAAACTGGAACAGGTACAGAGAAGGGCTACTAGGATGATCAGAGGAATGGAAAACCTACCTTTCTCCAGGGCAGGCTACCCGGCCTCCCTGTCTTCTGAGACTGACTCTCTGGGGTCCGGCCCTCCTGCTTTCCCCTGAGCTCTGCCCAGCAAGTCCCGCTGAGACAGGCTCCTGGCAGAGCCTTGGCCCCACCTCAGGACTGATGCCTCTCAGCCGGCATTTCCAGTGACCCTCGAGCAGCATCCCCAGGGTAGTCGGTTTATTAGTCACCTGGCACCAGCAGAGGCAGCCTGTGGCTTAGCACAGAGAGCTGAAGGTTAAAGCACTGTCCATTCTGCTCAGCCCAGTACCTGGCCCCGGGGTCAGGCTCTGTCTGTCTGTCTGCCCGCCTTGGTCTGTTCCGGCAGCCAGCGCTTCTCCTCCAGCTCCCCCTCCAGTCCTTTCTTCTTCAGCTGGGGTCTCGGCTCAGTTTCTCTTCTGGGAGTGTGGATCCCTGAGTCACTGGGGCTGGCCTGGTCTCTCTGGCCCCTTGTTCTGGGTCGGTTACAGCTGATTCCTAGAGGGCTCTGTTCATGCCACCCAGATAGGGAGGTGACACTTGCCCCTGTGTCTCTTAGTCTGCCCTGAGACAAACTTAATCCCCTTTTACCCCACTGGATAACAATGCAACATATAAGGGAAACCGAGGCACTCATAGGGGTCATAAAATATTACACAAAATTCTCACTTTGTCACAACCCCCCATTGACACTTCCCACTCCTAGATAGCCCATTATCCCCCATCCAGAGACACGCCCACAACCATCTCCCTCCGCAGATAAGTACTTTCCACCATCATAAGAACGGCCATGCTGGGTTAGACCAATGGTCCATCTAGCCCAGTATCCTTTCTTCTGACAGTGTCTGGTGCTCGATGTTACAGGGAATGAACAGAACAGGGCAATTACAGAGTGATCCGTACCCTGTCATCCAGTCCCAGCTTCAGGCAGTTGGAGGCTTGGGGACACCCCAAGCATGGAGTTGCATCCCTGCCCATCCTGGCTAATAGCCATTGATGGACCTCTCCTCCATGAACTTATTGAATTCTTTTTTGAACCCTGTTCAAGTTTTGGCCTTTGCAACATCCCCTGGCACTGACAGAGGGTGTGTTATGTATTTGTTTTAAATCTGCTGCCCCCAGATTCCTGTGCTAGGTAGGGGCAGGGTTATGAAAGGGACAAATAACTTTCTCCACACCAATCTCTTTAATCTCTCCTCATACAGAAGCTGTTCCATCCCCCTAATCATTTTGTTGCCCTTCTCTCTACTTCTCAGTTCTAATTTCTCTTTTTTGAAAATGGGTGACCAGAAGTGCAACAGTGTTCAAGGTGAGGGTGTACCAATCCAGAGATAACCCCACAGCCATCTCCCTCACCCCGGGGATAACGCCTTGCCCCCATTCAGAGACAGCCCCTATGACCATCTGCCCCGATAATCCCCATCCAGTGATATCCCCATTGCTATCTCCCCCATCAGATAGCCCCCTACTCCCCATCCAGAGACACCCCTCACGGGATCGTTCCCTACCTCCCATCCAGAACCAGAGACAACTCCCATGACCATCTTCTGCCTGATAATCCCCATCCAGAAATAGCCCCTTACCCCCCATCCAGACACACACTCCACAACCATCTCTGCCCTGGACATCCCCCATCCAGAGACACCCTCCCAATGTCATCTCTCCCCCTCCCCCGCATAGCTCCTAACCCCATCTAGAGCACCTTCCTACGGCTATCTCACCCCCTCTGAAAACCTCCCCTCCCCCACCCAGAGACACCCCCTATGGCCATCTCCCTTCCCCCCCGCCAGATAATCCCATCATCCAGGGACATTCCCCCCATTGCTATTTCCCCATCCCCCGATAGCTCTCTATTCCTGCATCCACAGAACCCCCCACACTGCTATCTTCCCTCATAAAGAGACAACCCCCCCGGCCACCTCCCCCAATAACACCCTCCACCGCTGCCAGAGCAAACCCCCAAACTCCTGGTGTGCCCCCTTGTGCTCATCCCCAGGTCTGTGGGACCTGGGCCCCAGTGCCCTGAACGTCCCTGTCACCTGGTCCAGGGACCTTGTCTAGGAAGTGGGAGTGGGTGTGAGGCCACCGGGCATTGCTGGGAGTATCAGGCTGGGTGTTATTGGGGTTGGGGTAGGGGCACACATCAGGTGTTAGAAGAGGAAAACAGTGGAGCGCTGTCGACAGAGATGGTGGAACCTCTGGGCGTTACTGGCAGTCACAAGGACCCACATTAGGGATTACATGGGGGCGTGTCCCGTGCCAGAGCTTGATTGGGGGAAAGTTAGCAGTAGGGGGCTGAGCAGGATCCAAGCAATGGGCCCCTCCCCCAACTCCCTCATGATGACGCATCCTGAGAATCACCAAGGACATGAGAGCATGTGTATGTGTCCCAGTGGTACCAGCCCCTGCAGTGACACACAAAGACGGTGTGTCCTGGCTGAACGAATTCTCACTTTGGTGTGTCGCCTGGCGGGCGGGACGTAAGCTCCCAGTCAGACACGAAAGTATGTGTGTGTCTTGGCACTACAAACCCTAGCGCACAGACAGGAGGGTGTGCGTGCAAGTGTAAGTGGTACAGACCCTTGCCCTGAGAAACGTCTGCAGGTGTGCTCTGGCTGTATGGACTTGAGAGTGTATGTGTGTGACCTGGTGGTACAGACTGGTGCAGTGAGACACGAGGATGTGCACGTGTGTCCCAGCAAAAGGTACT
>NC_133785.1:8048530-8055822 GCF_003597395.2 Chelonoidis abingdonii
TGCGTGCCACGCAATACACACACACAGTGCTCTTATGACTGTACTGCTGGGACGGAGCAGCATGCCCTACAGAGATGCTCAGCGTCCATGACACCCACACGGCCTTGTGTGTGTGTGTGCAGGTCAGGACCACTGGGACACACGCCCCCCCCATATCTAACAACAAGGGTCCACACATCAAGATCACGACACAGACTGTGTATCAGAGTGAGTGTCCGTACCAAGAACACCACACAGCCTTTGTGTATGAGTGTGAAGGTAATGGCCAAATTGCCGGTACTGTTCTGCGGGTCTCACGCTTTCTCTCTGGGGTAGGTTCAGGCGCTATTGCTTGCCTCTGAAACAGTTCTTAATCATTCCCGTCTATGTCCTTGGAGGAGGGGAGTGAGAGGGGAGGGACCTGGCCTGCCCTCTACTCCAGGTCCCAACCAGGGGGCCCTGGGGTTGTCGTGAACCACTTGACTAGCGTTTCTTCCCCTGGGTTACTTCGCCCAATACCGTCAGCTTGTGAAGGGCTTCTCGCCTCTCTCTATACATCCTGGTGCCCCTTACCTAGTTTTCTTGTTGGCGTTTCCCATCCACGCCGCAGCACTCCCCAAACCTTCTATTTCTCTCTGGACAAACTCTTCTCTTCTGCAATCTGCACTCTGCTCCAATCCAACCTTTCTCCTTTCACTAAACCCCCTGTCTGACTGAAGCAGGGGTTTTATATCCATGACTGGAGTCAGGTACTCTAAGTGAAGTCAGGTGCTCTAAGTGAAGTCAGGTGCTCTAATTGGCCACAGCTGTTTCTAGTAATCTAAAGCAATACCTTCCTCCTTGGCAGGGAATAAGGCCCCTGCTAACTTATCTCTTATGCTGCCTCGGGCCATGCTGTATCACATATCCCGCCCACCTGCCAAAACGGGGTTGGGCTACTCGGACGAGAGGCAGGTTGGCGGAAAGACCATAGCGTTGACCGTTGTTGGCTTCAGCCCTATGCTGGATCCCGAAAATGGAAAAGGTACATAGAGGAACCACCGCGTCCCTCTGGCGTTCTTCCTTGTTCCTATGCTCCACTGGAGCGGGGCGTGATCAGTCACAGGGTAAACCGCCGCCCAGAGATAGTAGCGGAGAGTCTCCATAGCCCATTTTATCGCCAGACATCCTTTTCAACAACATGCGTATTTTGTTCCCTGGGGAGGAGCTTCCGGCTGAAGGTACAAGATGGGGTGCTCCTCCTCCTACCATGTGGGAAAGGACGGCACCGAGTCCACCTCCGAGGCGTCCGTCTGCAGGATGAATTCCTTCTCGAAGTCTGGGGCCATGAGTACGGCGGCAGCAATAGGGCTGTCCGCAAATCTGCAAATGCTGGCTTCCGCCGCATCTGTCACTTCACTATCTCGGGGCCCCGAGCTTTTTATCAGAATCCGTCAATGGCCGCTCTTGTGGCAAAAATGAGGATGAATCTCGATAGTATCACATATCCAAAATGTCTGACCTGCTTCTTGCGGATTGGTCGAGGCCAATCTTGTATTGCCCCACCTTGTTCCATTGGGGCTTCACCACCCTCTCCCTACGACATGCCGAGGTTTGGGCCTCAGCTTATCCTATCAGCATTCAGAGATTAGCAGTGAGACCAACCTTTCGCAAAGCGTCCAGCACACTGCTTCCACTTTGTCCAGGTGTGTCTCCCAATCAGGGCTATGTAATACTATGTCGTCTAGAAGGGCGCATAGTTGCATGGGGTCGTAATAACTTATCCATGCAGTCTTTGGAATGTGGCAGGGGGCCCCATGGAGTCCAAAGGGAGGACAGTGTACTGGAACAGGCCATCGAGGTAGAAAAAGTCAGTCTTTTCCTGCATCCTGGCCAGGGGTATTTGCCATATCCCTTTGGTCAGATCTATGGGGTTAAGGTATTTGGCCTTGTCTAACTGATCAACCAGCTCGTCAATGCGTGGTATCGGGTAGGCATCGAAGTGGGATACTTCATTAAGATTCCGGAAGTTGTTACAAAACTCAGGGTGCCATCGACATTGGGACTAGTACGATCGGCCACTGGACCACTGGCTGTGGGATTCTTCATGACCCCGAGTTCCAGCATCTGGCACTTCCCATCTATATTTCTTCCCTTTTAGCTTCCGGTATTCGATAGGGTCTTATCGTCACCCTTAACCGCGGGCTGGTGACATATGATGTTGGACTAGTGGTCGTCGACTGGTTGGGTACAAAATACGTCCGGTTCCAGTGGATCATTTCAATGACTTCCATTCCGTTGTTCTGGGTTAAGTCAGGAGATTATCTTTACCTGCTCCGCGGCCGTCTGCCTGAGGTAGAGCTCCTCGAGTGACCAGACACGTCTCTCTGTCATGCAGGGCTTCAGTAAGTTGATGTGGTATATTGCTCTGGCTTCCGGCGGTCTGGTTGCTTACAACGCTTCATTATGATGTCATTCTCAAGCGTTCGCGCTAGGCGTCGATATTGGTCCGTCAACTGGCTCTGCTTCATCATGCGCCTCGCACGCAAACCTCGCCGACTAGCGAGAAGTGGAGAAAGTTACTGTCGCCTCGGCACCTCAGAAAAACAAGATACTACGGAAGTAGCTCTCTTCATCGTAATCCATTCCTCCCCCGTGGAGCATATCTGTGGATTTTCTAGCGAGATACAGATAGGGCCGAGGCGTCTGTTACTATGTGGCCTCCTAGAACGTGCTCTTGTGCTTACAAATATTGCCCCGCGTGGAACTATCAGTGATGGTTCAACGCGCACCCAGGGAATGCTCTAGTCTGGCCGCATGATTCTCGCCTTTCTTCTTCGCATCTCGCAACCTCTCATCCTCTAGCTTAGAGAGTTGCGCCCTCGGTTCAGAGATCTATGGTCCTCCAATGCACGGCCCTCGCTACCTCGCTACAGCCGATGACCCCCACTATATGGAGGTACACGCTTGTGCACGGGGATCGCCACACCACAGTGCAATAAGAGCTCAATCGGAGAAATACGAAGCGCCAGTGCGGGATCGTCCTCGGACCTCCTTCCGTATGTCCCGAAAGCGACACACAGCGGTAGGATCTCAGCACGCTCAAAGCTGAGTCGTGTGCCCAGTCACGTTTCCACCGTCGTCCATAACACTGAGCCTGCAACAGAAAACCATAGCGAGTGAAGGTCGCATTGAGGAAAATCTCTTTCGAGATCCACTAGTCGCAGATGCGGATTTGTGGAGCAGATGGTAGACAGGAGGCCGGAAGGGACTTGCATATAGGATGAGCTAGCCGGCTACCATAAGTCTTTCCTAATGTTCTCTCGGCAGAGCATAACTGTGGTCCCTTGGCTCTAGATCTGCGACTTATGGATCTCGACTGGTTGCTGGCGGATAAACTCTGTGAGTGGAGAGTTTCTGTTCAGTCTGAGCGCTCTAGGAGACTGGTGGTGCTGCTCCTTAAAGGGATGAATACGTGGATTACTGCGAGAAAAAGAGTCTTCTAGACAGGAGTCCAGTCGAGGAGATGGACTGAGGTGGCTGGGAGAAACACTTAAACACGGTGCGTTCAAGACTTAACGCTGGACAATTGGGAGAGGCCGAGGGATGATTTCTAATGTGTTGCGTACAACTAGCGCGACAGCTAGCAGCAAACATCCTCCAGTGGACGTTGGTGAGGAACAGCAGATCACATGAGCGTATGACTGACCTTGCTTCTCGGCTGCTGCGGTCCTGCAGATAGAGGCTACAAGGATCTCAATATAAACTAGATCACAAACATATGGGGTCACGGCAAGGAGAGATGTCCGTCTCCGGTCAGGAGACAGTCCAGGCATGGCATTACCCACTGCGGGGGCATGGAGGAGACAAACCACTTCTGCAGCATCGGAGCTGGCTCCATGCTCGTATTTCCGACCAAATTTAGACACCTACGGTTTAACTTTGTGTATAGGTCTCTACTAACTTTACAAGTCTTAAACCACGGACTTGTAACGCCAACTATCGTACCTCCCAAACTATATACAGGTGAGCTTGAGAGCTGTCTCTATATGTATGTGCCAGTATGATGGGTGTGGTCGCTGCGAGTGTATCTGAGGAGGTGCTTTGCGACTATATGCACGTCTTCCAGACTACAATCTGAGAGAATTTTGGCGCAAATTCGTCGCTCTATCAACAAGCCTTAGTATTCCTGTAAGCGTATGGAGAGGCGAGCGAAAATATGCGCGTGGGCAGGGCACTCAATGAACTCCCTTCTGACAAGGGTCAGTCCATGAGACTGGGACCAATGAATTTTAACACTGCACTACGAGAAGGCACGGCTGACTCACCGTTGCAAAACGGATGACGAGTGAGAGAGCGAGACACATTGAGTGGCATCTCACACTTGAAGTCACCCTCATGCTCCTACATGAGGGCCTGCGTGTGTCAACAGTATGGACCCTCCCATTCAGATGGGGGCTTGCCAGTGCATCCTGGTGGCACAGACTCTGACTCTAACACACAGGGGAGGGGGTGCATTCTGGCTGTACAGACCCTGAGTCAGACATGAGGGCGTGTGTGTCCTGATCCTGACAGTACAGACGCTCAAATTCAGAAGCGATGGCGTCCATGTGAGTCTCAGCAGTATGGGGGGAGGAGGATGGGGGTAGAATGGATTAGAGCAATGGTTCTCAAACTTTTATACTGGTGACCCCTTTCACACAGTAAGCCTCTGAGTGCGACCCCCCCCCTTATAAATTACAAACACTTTTAAAATTTATTTAACACCATTATAAATGCTGGAGGCAGGGGCAGCTCTAGCTTTTTTGCCGCCCCAAGCATGGCAGGCAGGCTGCCTTCGCAGTGCACCTGTGGGAGGTCCCCCTGTCCCATGGCTTCCGTGTACCTGCCGCCAAATTGCCGCGGAATCTGCGGGACAGGCAGACCTCCTACAGACAAGCCACCCCAGGCACACGCTTGGAGCGCTGGTGCCTGGAGCCACCTCTGGCTGGAGGCAAAGCAGAATTGAGGGTGGAGGCTGACAGCTTGTGACTCCCCATGTATTAACCTCATGACCCCTTGAGGGGGTTTGACCCCATTTGAGAACCCCTGGGTTAGAGACTGCAGGGGGAGCCTGGGTCCAGGACTCTTGGGTTTTATCCTGGCTGTAGGAACCTACCTACGGATAAAACAACAATCTTTTTTGAAGCCTAGTAACCAGCCTGGGCAGGGAGAGGGACTGGCTGGTGGATGGGCTAGACCCAGCCACAGCTTATTAGTCACACAACATGGTTGGGGCCTTTTGGGACCTGGCTCTAGGAGTCCTGCAGCTCAGAGTGGGGATGGGCTCTTCTGGGGCAGGTGCTTCCTGTGCAGTGGTTATGGGGACAACAGAGAGGTACCCCCCCCCCATGCTGTCTGGGGCACTATGGCAGGACAGCACATTCCTCTTGGGATGCCCCATCACAGGGAAAGTGGGGGGAGGGGCCCATTGCTTGGATCCTGCTCAGCCCCCTACTACTAGCCCTCCCCCGATCATACATGTGGTGCGTGACATCTCACCATCACACCCAGTGTGAGCTCATATTGCCCCCAGTAGTGCCCAGGGGTTCCCCCATCCCTCTTTCAACAGGGCCACACCATCTCCCTGTTCTAATACCTGATGTGTGCCCCTACCTGAGACCCTGATAACACCCAGCCTGACACCCCCAGCAATGCCCGGTGGCTCCACACCCTCCCTTGCATACTTCCTAGACAGGGTCCCTGGAGCAGGGGGACGAGGACATTCTGGGCACTGGGTCCCAGGTCTACAGGCCCTCATGCGTCAACACACCTGGGGTGGGGGGACTCTATCATGGACACAGTTATCCAGGGAGAGGGAGATGGCTGGGGGGTGTCTCTGGCTGGGAGGAAATGGGTGTAGGGACGTCTGGCTGTAGGGGCAGGGAGGTACCCCAGGGAAGGGGAGAGATGGCCATAGAGTATGTGTATCTGGCTGGGGGAAATGGAGTAATCCCAGGGGGATGGTGTGTGGGGAGTGTCTGTGGCTGGGGCATGGTATAATCCCCTGGGGAATGGGATCTCTGGCCAGGGGGTTGGTGTGTGTGTGTGGGAGGTGTCTCTGGCTGGGGCATGGTGTAATCCCCTGGGGAATGGGATCTCTGGCCAGGGGGTTGGTGTGTGTGTGGAGGGGGGTGTCTGTGGCTGGGGCATGGTGTAATCCTTGGGGGTGGGGCATGGTTAATGTAATCCCTGGGATGGGATCTTGGCCAGGGTGTGGGTGTGTGGGGGTGTCTCTGGCTGGGCATGGTGTAATCCTCGGGCATGGTCTAGGCAGGAACTTGGCTTACGGGAAGGTGTATTAGCCGGAGGTTTTAAAACAAACACAGGCAGTACTGCTACATACAATGCACAGTCACTGTGGAACCGTGCCAGGATGTTGTAAGGCCAAATATAACAGGGTTTCAGAAAAAGGATTGATGCGCTCATGGAGGGTAGGTCCATCAGTGGCTATTAGCCAGAATCGTCTGGGCGCGCAGCTTCATGCTCAAGTTGTCCCTAAGCTTCTGATGGCTAGAACCTGGGGCTGGACGACACGGGATGGATCACTGATGATTTCCTGTTCTCTATTCCTCTGAAGCACCTGCATTAGCCATGTCGGCAACAGGACACCGGCTAGATGGGACTTTGTTGACGGTTGATCCAGTATGGCTTCTTATGGATGGTGTGGGGGCTGTGTCTGGCAGGGGGATGAATAATCCCAGCAGGTGCTGTAGGGGCTCTGGTGAGGGATGGTGTAATCCCAGCAGATGTTGTAGGGGGTTTCTCACCATGGTGGGGATGGTGTAATCCCAGGTGGATGCAGTAGGGGGGATTTCTGGTGGGGCAGGGGAGGATGTTATAATCCCGGGGATGCTGTAGGGGGGATCTGGCGAGCGGGGAGAGAATGGTGTAATCCTAGGAGGATGCTGTAGGGGGGTCTCTGGCCAGGGGATGGTGTATCCCAGGCGGAGTTGTTAGGAGGATTCTCGCTGTGGGGAGGAGGGGATGGTGTAATCCTAGGGGATCTCTGGCCAGGGGATGGTGTAATCCGACGTGGATGTTGTAGGAGGTTTCTGGCTGGGGGATGGTGTAATCTCGCGAGATGGTGTAGGGGGAGTCTCTGGCTGGGGATGGAAGCATCCCAAGTAGGGGGGGTCTGGCTGGGGATGATGTAGGGAGAGTTTTGGGGGGGGGACAGTAGCTGTATCCTGGAGGTTTTAGGTATGTAGGAGTCGTGGGTGGCTGGGTCCATGGTGTGAAGTTTGGGAGGAGCGTTCCGCCAGCATTCCCGATGTGTTTGTGCTGGGATTCTT
>NC_133785.1:8055847-8074878 GCF_003597395.2 Chelonoidis abingdonii
CCTGAGACAACCCCCACACACACAACCACCCTGGCCAGAGATCCCATTCTACCAAGGGGATTACACATCCGCCCCAGCCACGACAACCCCACAACCACACCACCCTTGGCCAGAGGATCCATCCCCAGGGGATTACACTGCCGTCCATAGAGCAACACCACACACACCAACGCCCCTGGGCCAGAGATCCCACTTCCCAGAAGGGATTCACCATTGCCCCAGCCAGGACACCCCACACACACGCAACCCCCTGGCACGAGGATCCGCATTCCCAGGGGTTACACCATGCCCCCGCCAGAGACACCCCCCCACACTACCAACACCAACCCTGGCCAGAGATCCCCTTCCCAGGGATTACATGCCCCGCCAGAACACTCCCACACACACACACACCCCAACCCCTGGCAGAGTCCCATTCCAGGGGATTACACCATGCCCCAGCCAGACACCCCCACACACACACACCAACCCCTGCAGAGATCCCATTCCCAGGGATTACACCATGCCCAGCCAGAGACATCCCCACACACCACACACAACCCCTGGCACAAGTCCCATTCCCCAGGGGATTACACATGCCCAGCCAGAGACACCCCCCCACACACCACCACCAATCCCTGGCCAGAGATCCCATTCCCCAAGGCATACACCACCCCAGCCACAGACACCCCCCTCCAACACACACACACCCTGGCCAGAGATCCATTCCCCAGGGATTACACCATGCCCCAGCCAGAGCACACCTCCACACACACACCCAACCCCTGGCAAGATCCCACTTCCCGAGGGGATACACCATGCCCCACCAGAACACCCACACACACACACACAACCCCCTGCCAGAGATCCACTTCCCAGGGGATTACACCATGCCCCAGCCAAGAGACACTCCCACAACACCGAACCCCTGCGCCAGAGATCCATCCCCAGGGGATTACACCATGCCCCAGCCAGAGACACCCCCACACACACTACCAACCCCCTGGCCAGAGATCCCATTCCCCAGGGGATTCACACCATGCCCCAGCACAGACACCCTCCCCCCCCCACACACACCAATCCCTGGCCAGAGATCCATTTCCCCAAGGATTACACCATGCCCAGCCACAGACACCTCCCCCACACACACACAGCCCCTGGCCAGAGATCCCATTCCCAGGGGATTACACCATGCCCCAGCCAGAGACACCTCCCACACACAACACACAACCCCCCTGGCCAGAGATCCATTCCCGGGGATCTATACCTGCCCAGCCACAGACACTCCCACACACCGTCCCCTGGATTACTCCTTTCCCCCAGCCAGATACACATACTCTATGGCCATCTTCCCTTCCCTGGGTACCTCCCTGCCCTACAGCCAGACTCCTACACCATTCTCCCAGCCAGAGACCCCCCCAGCCATCTCCCTCTCCCTGGATAACGTGTCCATGATAGAGTCCCCCACCCAGGTGTGTTGACGCATGAGGGCATGTAGACCTGGACCCAGTGCCAGAATGTCCTCGCCCCCTGCTCAGGACCCTGTCTAGAAGTATGCAGGGAGGGTGTGGAGCACCGGCATTGCTGGGGTGTCAGGCTGGGTTTATCAGGTTCAGGTAGGGCACACATCAGGTATGAACAGGGAGATGGTGTGGCCTGTTGAAAAGGATGGGGAACCCCTGGGCACTACTGGGGCAATATGAGCTCACACTGGTGGTGATGGTGAGATGTCACGCACACATGTATGATCGGGGGAGGGCTAGTAGTAGGGGCTGAGCAGGATCCAACAATGGCCCTTCCCCCCACTTTCCCTGTGAGTGGCATCCCAAGAGAATGTGCTGTCCGCCATAGTGCCCCAGACAGCATGGGGGGGGTACCTCTCTGTTGTCCCCATAACCACTGCAACAGGAAGCCCCTGCCCCAGAAAACCATCCCACTCTGAGCCGCAGGATCCTAGAGCCAGGTCAAAAGGCCCCAACATGTTTGTGATCTATAACTGTCTTAACCCATCACAAGTCCCCCTACTGATAGACTCAAAAGATGGTTGTTTTTCCGTAGGTGGTTATAGCCAGATAAAACACATGGAGTCCTGGACCCAGCTCCCTGCAGTCTCTAACGCCAGGGTTCTCAAATGGGTCAACCCCTCAGGGGATGAAGGTTAATACATGGGGAGTCACAAGCTGTCAGCCTCCACCTCATCTGCTTTGCCTCCACCAGGTTGGCTCCAGGCACCAGCGCGCTCCAAGCGTGTGCCTGGGTGGCTTGTCTGTAGGAGGTCTGCCTGTCCCGCAGATTCCGCGGCAAATTTGGCGCAGGTACACGACAAGCCATGGGACAGGGGACCTCCCAAGGTGCAACTGCGAAGGCAGCCTGCCTGCCATCTTGGGGCGGCAAAAAAGCTAGAGCTGCCCTGCCTCAGCCATTTATAATGGTGTTAAATAAATTTTAAAAGTGTTTGTAATTTTATAGGGGGGGTCGCACTCAGAGGCTTACTGTGTGAAAGGGTCACCAGTATAAAAAGTTTGAGACCACCATTCTCAAATCCATTCTACCCCATCCTCCTCCCCCATACTGCTGAGACTCACATGGACGCCATCGCTTTCGATTTGAGCGTCTGTACTGCAGGATCAGGAACACCACGCCCTCACTCTCCTCAGGGTCTGTACAGCCAAGAGCACCCCTCCGCTGTGTTAGAGTAGCAGGTCTGTGACCCGGATGCACTGGCAAGCCCCCTCTGAATGGAGGGTCCATACTCGTTACACACGCAGGCCCATGTAGGAGCATGAGGGTGCGTGCCTGCAATACACACACACGTGCTCTTATGACTGTACTGCTGGACGGAAAGGCATGCCCTCGGGGTCCCTCGGCTCCAATGACACACCAGGCCTTGTGTGTGTGTGGTGCAGGTCAGGCCCACTGGACACACGCCCCCCCCATAAACAACAAGGGTCACATCATCAGATCACAGACACATGAACTTGTGTATCAGAGTGAGTGTCCGTACCAACAAGACACACACAACAGCCTTGTGTATGAGTGTGAAGGTACTGTGGCAAATTGCCGTACTGTTCTGCTGGGTCTCACGCTTTCTCTCTCTGGGGTAGGTTCAGCGCTATTGCTTGCCTCTGAACCAGTTCTTAATCAATTCCCCTAGTGTCCTTGGAGGAGGGGAGTGAGAGGAGGGACCTGGGCCGGCCCTCTACTCCAGGTCCCAACCCAGGGGCCCTGGGTTGTGCGTGAACCACTTGACTAGCGGTTCTTCCCCTGGGTTACTTCCTCCATACCCGTCACTTGTGAAGGGCTTCTCGCCTCTCTTCTATACAAGCCTGGTGCCCCTTACCTAGGGTTTCTTGTTGGGCTCCATCCACCGCAGCAACTCCGCCAAACCTTCTATTTCTCTCTGGACAAATCTTCTCTTCGCAATCTGCACTCTGCTCCAATCCAACCTTTCTCCTTCATAATACCACACCCTTTCTGACTGAAGCAGGGTTTTATATCCATGATTGGAGTCAGTACTCTAAGTGAGTCAGTTGCCTCTATGATGAGATTCAGGTGCTCTAATTGCACACGCTGTTCTAGTTAATCTAAAGCAAACCTTCCTCTCTTGGCAGGGAATAAGCCCCTGCTAACACTTTTCTTTATCTGCCTTGGCCGAGGCTGATCACATATCCCACTCCTTCCAACCACAAGGGTTGGCTACTCGGACGAGAGGCAGTTGTTGGCTGGAGAGGTTCCATGCACGTTGCCGTGTTGGCTTCAGCCCTATGCGACCCGAAAATGGAAAAGGTTCATAGCAAGAGAAACCACGCGTCACTTCTGGCGTTTCTTTCCTTGTTCCTATGCATCACTGGAGCGGGCGTGATCAGTCACAGGGTAAACCGCCGCCCAAAGATAGTAGCGGAGAGTCTCCATACCCATTTTATCGCCAGACATCCTTTTCAAACAACAGCGTATTTTGTTCCCTGGGGAGGAGCTTCCGCTGAGGTAAAGATGGGGTGCTCCTCCTCCTACCATGTGGAAAGGACGGCACCGAGTCCACCTCCGAGGCGTCGTCGCAGGATGAATTCCTTCTCGAAGTCTGGGGCCATGAGTCCGGACGCAGCATAAGGGCTGTCCGCAAATCTGCAAATGCGGCTTCGCGCAATCTGTCACTTCACTACTCGGGGCCCCGACTTTTATCAGATCCGTCAATGGCCGCTCTTGTGGCAAAAATGAGGATGAATCTCGATAGTATCCTATATACCCAAAATGGTCTGACCTGCTTCTTGCGGATTGGCGAGGCCAATCTTGTATTGCCTCCACCTTGTTTCCATTGGGGCTTCACCACCCCTCTCCTACGACATGCCCGAGTATTGGCCTCAGCTAGTCCTATCACCATTCAGAGGATTAGCAGTGAGACCAGCCTTCGCAAAGCTCCAGCACTGCTTCCACTTTGTCCAGGTGTGTTCCCAATCAGGGCTATGTATAACTATGTCGTCTAGATAGGCGCGCAATAGTTGCATGGGGTCGTAATAACTTTATCCATCAGTCTTGGAATTGGCAGGGGCGCCATGGAGTCCAAAGAGGAGCATGTACTGAACAGGCATTCCGAGTTAGAAAAAGTCATCTTTTCCCTGCATCCTGGCCAGGGGTATTTGCCAACATATCCTTGGTCAGATTATGGGGTATGAAGGTATTTGCCTTGTCCTAACTGATCAACCCAGCTCGTCAATTGCGTGGTATCAGGGTAGGCATCGAAGTGGGATACTTCATTTAGATATTCCGAAAGTTGTACAAAAACCTCAGGGTGCATCAGCGATTGGGACTAGTAAACGATTCGGACTGACCACTGGCTGTGGGATTACTTAGACTCCCGAGTTCCAGCATCTGTTGCACTGCCTCCCTACATTAGTTCCCTTTTAGCGTTCCGGGTACTTCGATAGGTCTTATCGTCACCCTTAAAGCTCCGGGCTGGTGACGTAATATATGTTGGACTAGATAGCTATCGATCTGGTTGGGTAACAAATACGTCCGGTTCCAGGGATCATTCAATACTTCCACCGTTGTTCTGGGTTAAGTCAGGAATATCTTTACCTCTCCGCGGCCGTCTGCCTGAGGTAGAGCGTCTCGAGTGACCAGACACGTCTCTCTGCAGCAGGCTTCAGTAGTTGACTTGTGGTAATAATTTGCTCGGCTCCGCGGTCTGGTTGCTTAACGCTGTATACTGTCACTTCTGCGCTTCCGCTACTAAATGGCTCGTGTCCATACTGGCTAGGAGTTTTGCTTTCCGTGGTCGGCACTAATAATGCACCATCACCCATTCCCGCTGAAACTTTCGCATTTTCGCCCGACGGTGGAGTAGTCCTTGCCTCTGTGCTTTTCACCCCATCTACCCGTACTAATCGGGTTACTCGAGTTATCCCTCTCACCAGCAATCTGTGTCACATCGTCAATAATATTCTTTCCCTGGTTGGTTTTCCTCCCAATCCTCCTGCGATATCGCAATATCCCGCGTGGGTGGCGTCCATATATAGAGTTCAAAGGGAGAAGAAAACCCGTGGACGCCTGGGAACTTCGAAGCGAAACATTAGATTAGCGCAAAAAAGTGTCCCAGTCCTTTCCATTCCTGGCTACCAACCTTCCGATCATACTTAAAAGGGTTCGATTTGAATCTTTTGACTATCCATCTGTTTGTGGATGGTAACGAGGTCCGAATGGCTTTATCTACGGAGCAGGGCACATAAGTTCTTTTCATTAGTTTGACGTAAACGCGGGTTCCCTGGTCGGTCAGATCTCCTTAGGGATGCGCACTCTGGCGAAAACCAGTAAGTAAGTTCTTTACTATGCCTTAGACAGTGGTTTCTTAAAGGATGGCCTCTGATATCGTGTGGCAGAGTCAAGGATGACTAGTACGTTTCCGGTGGCCCCGTGCCGACTTTTCTAGTGGACACTATGTCCCATAGCTATCTCTCGAATGGGCATCAATATATAAAGGTACTAGTGGGCCCGGAAGTGAGGTCGGGGGCATCAGCTGCATACAGGGCAGAAGGCACAATAATCTGGAAACTTCTGCTCGTATTCCTGCCAATAAAACTTCTTATATCTATCAGCGTACTTGTCTACCCCTAGATGTCCCAAAATAAATGACTGTGAGCTAACTCTAGTACGGCCCTTATTGGTTTCCGTGGGACTAGGCAGTTGCTCTACTTCTTCCCCTCGTATTGCTCCTATCTGTAAACAGATACGTTCTGAGCACGTAAATTGGCCTTGGGCCTTTGAATCTTTACTTCTAAACAGGCACTCCATTTAACTTCCAGCACCTCCTCGCCTCACGTGCATATAAATGGATGCTTCGGCTGTCCCTGCCTCAAAGCTCCACGGCAGTGCTTGAACTGTACCTAATTCAGGGCCTATTTAACCTCTTCCCCCTGGCGGTCCCACTTGGCCAGGGAACCTCCTCTGACTCCTCCGTGACCCTAACTCTCTCACTTGTCTCCTGGGCAGGTCGCCTACCCACAAGGGAAGTCTTTGATTAGCTGTCAGAACCGGTCCCTCATTTTAGCCGCCCTCGTTCTCGCCTAGCCCTGCGTGGGTTTTCCCAGGGGATGAAGAACAATTCTGGAGCAAATTCCAGCAACATTGGGGCGAGGCTATCTTTCTGCCATCTGTTCAACCTCGGTGGTGCTACCCTCTCCTGCCTCTATCGGGCGTAAGTTTCTCAAAACCCCAGGGAAAGTCTCTCCCAATCAAAACAGATAAGGAGCTGGGACTACTCCGCAGAAACCTGGGTATTAACCCAGGATTCCGAATCATACGAATTGGTAGGTAAAAAATGCCGCGATTACGCATGTTACCCCTGTGCTTTGGCCCGAGTTAGTTGGTCTGTTCCACCAACTTCCCAGACCAACGTGATCAGCACTACCCCGAACTATAATCTAGTTTTATACCATTGTCATTTTTAACTGGCTGGTACAATCCAGTGAGGTCAATTCCACCCTACAGGTTGATCAGCCACATTGCTTCCCATACTCCGAGTTACACGCATAGGCACCTCCTTGTTGGGAATTGGGCTGCTATATGCACCAATTCCCCACTATTCATAACACCGTCCCTCATTCCAGTTATCACCCGCTGCCTGGGGCTATTGGCCCGCCCCCACCACCTCTTCCCAAACCCCCAGTACCTTCTGGCCTCGACCAATCTCACTGTCGTTCCTCCGGTTAAGTTCTAGAGTTCTTGCCCAGTCCCGGGGGCCCTTGGGGGTTGGGTTGTCTCCGGTGCCTGTCCCCCGCTTGGAGTCTGGAACAAGTCATGGCTGCCCAGTTTTGTCTTCACGAGGAGACCAGTACTATCATAGGTAGAGGTCAGTCTGACCACCCAAGTCTGAGTCCGGTGGTAACCCCTGCAATACTGTCCAATATTAGTACCTCCATCATCCCCTCAGATATGGGCTTCCCTCAGGCGAGCCATTTCCGTCAGTATCAAAGTCCAAACAGACTGCGTTAGGGGTGTCTGTCCTCCATAATCGCCATTCATTGGAAAACCTCTGGCGCTCGAGTGCCGTTGTCACTCCGAACCTGGCCAGGATCTCTGCCTTTAGCTGGGAATAGTGCTGCAAGCTTCTGCCAGACATAATCGTAATATAAGATCCCTGGGTCTTTCCCCACATAGGCAGGGCAAGATACTCAGACCATGTCTCGGGGCCAGCCTCACCGCAGGGCTGTTCCTCAAAAGCCAGGAGTATGCTTCCAACATCATCCTCCTGGTCATTTTTGTAAATGCTAGCCTATGGTCCAGGTCCTTCCCCGTGGTGATCTGTTCATAAGGCGCTTCATCTGGCTTTAGTTCTCACAGGGTGGCCCTGAGCAGCCTGACTCAGCAGAGCTGATTAGTCTCTGCCTGCAATCTGAGTCGCCTCTGGTTGGGCGGTTGCCTGGACCCTGGTAAGCCTCCGCTCTGGGCCGGCGTTGGCATTAAAGGGGCCTTGACACGTCGTCCATCTTAAGGTGGGAGGGTTATGTCCCCCCTGGACTATTCCCCAGCCGCGAAGATCCCAATCCTGACAGTGCCACTGTGCAAATTGCCGGTACTGTTCTGGCTTGCTGTTCTGCTGGGTCTCCACTCTGCGCTTTCATCCTCCTCCTGGGTAGGTTCCAGGGCACTAATTGCTTCCTCTGAACCAGTTCTTGAATCCAATCGTCCTTCTTTCTTAGCTATCGTCCTTAGGAGGAGGGGGAGTCGAGAGGGAGGGACCTGGGCACTGCCGTCTACTCACACCAACCCAGGGGACCCCTGGGGTGTGGGGAACCACTGACTAGCGGTTTCTTCCCCTGGGTACTTCCTCTCCATACCGTAGCTGTAAAGGGCTTTTCTTCGGCTCTCTCTTCTAATACAGCCTGTGCCCCTTTACCTAGGTTTTCTGTTGGCTTCCCCTAACGCAATCGCCACGCTGCGAGCCCTCCCACTGACTCCTTCAGAACCTTCTATCTCTCTGGACAGCCTCTCTCTGCAAATCTGCATCCTCTGCCCAAACCAACTCTTTCTCTTCAAACTACCACATCCCTTGTCTGACTGACGCAGCGGGTAAATCCATGATACTGGAATCAGCTGCCAGTGATAGTCAGGTGCTCCTAATTGGAGTCAGTGTGCTCTGGCTGGGGCATGGTGTAATCCCCTGGGGAATGGGATCTCTGGCCAGGGGGTTGGTGTGTGTGGGGGTGTCTCTGGCTGGGGCATGGTGTAATCCTCAGGGGGATGGTCTAGGCAGGGAACTCTGGCTGAGGGAAGGTGTATTAGGCCGGAGGTTTAAAACAAACACAGGGCAGTACTGCTACATACAATGCACAGTCAGCCTGTGGAACTCGGTGCCAGGGGATGTTGTAAAGGCCAAAACTATAACAGGGTTCAGAAAAGGATTTGATGCGCTCATGGAGGGTAGGTCCATCAGTGGCTATTAGCCAAGATGGTCTGGGGCGCAGCTTCATGCTCAAGTTGTCCCTAAGCTTCTGATGGCTAGAACCTGGGGCTGGACGACACGGGATGGATCACTTGATGATTTCCCTGTTCTCTTCATTCCCTCTGAAGCACCTGGCATTAGCCACTGTCGGCAGACAGGACACCGGGCTAGATGGACCTTTGGTCTGACGGTTGACCCAGTATGGCATTCTTATGGATGGTGTGGGGGGCTGTGTCTGGCCAGGGGGATGAAATAATCCCAGCAGGATGCTGTAGGGAGGTCTCTGGTGAAGGGATGGTGTAATCCCAGGCAGATGTTGTAGGGGGGTTTCTCACCATGGTGGGGATGGTGTAATCCCAGGTGGATGCTGTAGGGGGGATTCTGGTGGGGCAGGGGAGGATGTTATAATCCCGGGGGATGCTGTAGGGGGGATTCTGGCGGAGCGGGGGAGAATGGTGTAATCCTAGGGGGATGCTGTAGGGGGGTCTCTGGCCAGGGGGATGGTGTAATCCCAGGCGGATGTTGTAGGAGGGATTTCTCGCTGTGGGGAGGAGGAGGATGGTGTAATCCTAGGGGGATCTCTGGCCAGGGGGATGGTGTAATCCCAGGTGGATGTTGTAGGGAGGTTTCTGGCTGGGGGGAGATGGTGTAATCTCCGAGAGATGGTGTAGGGGGAGTCTCTGGCTGGGGGATGGAGCAATCCCAAGTAGAGGGTGGGGTCTGGCTGAGGGATGATGTAGGGAGAGTTTTGGGGGCGGGGGGACAGTTAGCCTGTATCCTGGAGGTTTTAGGTATGTAGGAGTCTGTGGGGTGGCTGGGTCCATGGTGTGAATAGTTTTGGGGAAGGAGCGTTCCCCCAGCATTTCCCGATGTGTGTTCCGTGCTGGGGGGCTGTGTTCCACAAGGCTGCAACTCAGCCAAGCGAGGAGACATCTCCCTGCCCCACTTCCCCCATCTACTCTCCCTCACTGCCCTCAGGATGGGGGGGAGGGCAATCAGAGCACCACCTTGTTTCTTTTTGTATCTGTCTCTCATCTTCCCTCTTCCTGGGTCTCTAACTCCCTTTCTCCCTGCCCCCCACACCTGCTTCCCCACTCTGGGGGATGGGATGGGGCCCGGCCAGGGCTGGCTCCAGGCACCAGCCCAGCAAGCAGGTGCTTGGGGTGGCCATGGGGAAGGGGCGGCACGTCCAGCTCTTCGGTGGCAATTCGGCAGTGGGTCCCTCACTCCCTCTCGGAGTGAAGGTCTTGCCGCCGAAGACTGAAGCGGCGGCGGTAGAGCCCTGCAGATCGCAATGGCGGCTTTTTTTTTTTTTGCTGCTTGGGGCGGCAAAAACCCTGGAGCTGGCCCTGGCCCCGGCCCCTGCCCCTGCCCCTGCGCAGACCCCAGCCTCTCCCAGTCAGGCCTAAGGGCAGATCCCCTTTCACACTGGTTCTGAATTGGGATAACCCAACGCAGTTACTCCTGAATTACACCGGGGAATCTGTCATATCGACTTGGCGGGTAGAGCAGGGGGCTGGGTGTCAGGACTCCTGGGTTCCATCCCCAGATCAGAGAGGGGACTAGGGTCCAGTCAGTGGGTTGGAGCAGAGAGCTGGGAAGCAGGATTCCTGGGTTCTTCAGTTGTTGCACTTGGTTGCTCTGGGCCAGTCCCTTCCGCTCTCTACCTCCCCCAGTGGAGTGAGTTGGGCAGGTTTCAGCAGATGAATGGGGGTGAGGGGAGTCTCCTTTCTCCCCATGAGGGAGCTGCTGGGGATCCCATCAGGGTGAGGAGCCTTCCAGGTCACATTCAAGGGTAGGCAGTGCATCATCCCCATTCCTCAGGACTGCGGGGACAGTCCGACCACTTGGAGCTAATGAGGTCATCTCCACCCCCCCACCAATTTCCTCCCCGCGCCTCTGCCATTTGCTCCTTCCTGCCCCAGGGCGCCCGCCTGCTCACACATCCATAGGCATCTCTGACTTTGGCCTCCCTCTTCTTTCTGATTCGTTCACTCTTTCATTCCTTTGTTTTCTTAGATTCACTCTCACATTCCTTCTTTGTTCTTTGATGCACTCATTCATTTATTCCTTTCTTCCTCCTTTCCACTGTATCCATTCGGTTTTTGGCTTAGTTCTTTTTTCCTTATGTCTTTATTCATTCTGCCTTTCTTTCCAATCCTTGATTCATTCGTTCATTCTCTCTGGTTTTCTCATTCTTTCAATCTTTCTTTTTTTCCGACTCTTCCTTTCCTCCACCTCGTTCCTTCCTGCTCGAGCCCTCTATCTCCCTCGTCTTCTTAAACCCCGCCATGCGCCCTCGGTCTCCTTCATCTCCCTGCACCTGCCTTCGTGCCCTCTGTCTCCTTCATCTCCTGGAAACTTCCCCCCACTTGTGCCCTCTGTCTCCTTCATCTCCTGGAAACTCCCCCTGTGCTTGCACCCTCTGTCTCTCTCATCTCCCTGAACTCCCCCCCACTCGCACCCTCTGTCTCCTTCATCTCCCTTCATCCCTCCCGCTCATGTCCTCCGTCTCACTCATCTCCCTTCCCCCGCCCCGCTAGGATCCTCCCTCTCCCTCATCTCCCGGAAACTCCCCCCCACTTGTGCCCTCTGTCTCCTTCATCTCCCTGAGCCCCCACAGCTGTCTCCCTCATCTCCGTGACCCCTCCACTTGCACAGTCACACTGACCTTCCCCTGCTAGTTCTATCTCACAATGACTCCCTGCTGGCTGTCGCTCTCTCTCACACTGACCCCCCGCCGCCGCAGGCTTGCTCTCCACCATACTGAACTCCTCGCTTGTGCTCTAGCTTATTGAACCCCCCACTCTGCCTTGTGCTGGCTCAGCACTTTTGTCTCAGGCTGCTGCTGCTCCCAGTTTCAGATGCCCACATCCCGGCCTGAAAGGGCAGACACACCTGGGGAATTGGCCAACGTGAGCCATGAGGGGGATAGGAAGCAGTGGAGATGCCTGTCCAACTCCGTTAGCCCTCGTCTAGTGCTGAGATGCAGCTGCCTCCGGAGGCTGTTTATATACAGGTCTCTCACCCGGTGTTGAGATGCAGCCACCTCTGGGGCGGGACTTGGGGGCTGTTTTTACAGGGATCTCCCACCGGGCCTGGAGGTGCAGGAGCGTGTGTCCCAACCTCCCTGAAGGATCAACACTCCCTCTTTGCTGTCTCTGAGCAGGGCTGATGGTTTGGGGATTACACAATATCCCAAAGTGACCTGAAGTGTCATTGGGTGTCGCAGGGTGCCCCAAAGCTTGGGTGAGGAGTGGGGGTGAGGGGCCAGTGCCCCCTGGTTCCCGGGTCTTGAGACTTGCTGTATCTTGCCCCCAGGGTCGCAGGGAGAGGCGGGGATGGGACAGAGGTGCAGTCTAATCTTTCCCTCCCTCCATTTGTTTGTCAAGTGCAGAGGGGCAACCTGAGAGGGCCTTACCCTGCAGTCCCTAGCCCCAGTCCCAGCTTTAACCCTTCAGTAACCTCCTCCCCGCCCCTGCACTCAGGAAAGGCCCATCACGGCCGGGCTGGCCCTTTTAGGGAGTGGAGCTTGGCTGATGAGCTGGAGGGGGTGGCAGGTGGTTTAGCTAGCAGTGAAAGCTGGGGCTGGGAGAGCTCGGTAAGGGTAGGCTTACTGTGGGTGCTGTTCTGTGGGGTCAAAGTGGGGCTGAAATCCGGACGCTCTTGGGAGTGGGGGTAGGTACCTGTGCTGGTTTACCAGACTCTACAATAATAAACCAATGCCCAGTGCGTAGGAGAGACCCTACAATAACAAACCTAGTGACATTTCCCTGGCCCTGTGGCTGTGTGTGGGTATTCTGTGGTGGCTGGGGAGGGTGTCTCAGCAGCTGTGGTGTGGAAATGGGGGTATCGGCAGTTGGTGGGAGGGTTGTTAGTGCCTACTCCCTAATCCTGTGGTTCTGCTTTTCCAGTAGGGTCCATTCTGTACTCGGAAGGGGGGGAAGGGAGAGGAGCCAGTGAGGTGCAGCACACATCAAAAGGTCAGTGCAACCCACTGCCCCCAGACAGCTCCCCATGGGTCCCCCTCAATCCCTCATGATTCTCTGCAGTCAAGTGTTCCACTGTCCTGAGGCTGAGATGCAGCTGTCTCTGGGGTGGTGTCTAGGCCCTGTTTATACAGAGACCCCTCTCCTAATGCAGCCACCTCTGAGGTGGGGCGGAGGGGCAGTTTATACAAGGATCCCTCTGCTGGCGCTGAGATGCAGCTGCGTCTGGGATGGAACACGAGGGCTGTTTATACAGGGATCCCTCACCTAGTGTTGAGATGCAGCTGCCTCTTGAGTGGGGCATGTGGGCTAGTTAAAAGCAGCATTACAGGCTAGTTTAGTGCAGGAACTGAATGGGAGAAACTTTGTATCTGATAGAAAGCGTAGGAGGGAATTTTAGGGAGGCAGATTTCTCTGGGCTGGGATTTAGCCAGGAAGCTAGGGGTTTGCAGCAAGACTCATGGGAAAAGTGCTAGAGGATATTTAATGACCCAGAACAGTCAGGTTCTTTGTTTATATTTCATGTGAAAGAGAGACCCTTCCAGCAGCACAGTGCCCCCTAGTGCCATGTTGGGGTCAGCACTGCCTGCAAGGGAGAGTGCCCCTATTTAGCTGCCTTCCCCACTCCCAGCCCTAGTGCACCTCCTAGCACTGCCTCCAAGAGCAGAATGCTCCCTAACAATTCTCCCCTTGATGTGAGGATGATAAATACCTGGTGTGCCCAACCCCAGAGGCAGCTGCATCTCAGCTCTGGGTGAGATATCCCTGTTTGTATGTCTCCTAGTGAAACAATTTATACCTTGATTGTTTAAGAGAAGGTAGGATTATTTAGTCGTTAGATTAGTGGTGACTGGGAGCCAGGATTCCTGGTTTTTATCCCTGGTTCAGGGAGAGGAGTGGGGTGGGAATTGGGTTGAGTGTCAGGGCTCCTGGGTTGTTTCTCCAGCTCTTTCACTGACTTGCTGTGCACTTCCCCCCTCCATGCCCTTGTGCTGTTAACCTCTGCCATATCCAGGCCAGGTGACTCTACTCTAGGCACCCAGTGGAGTAGAGGCAGTTGTTCATTCAGGGATCCCTCACCCAGTGCTAAGATGCAGCTGGCTCTGGAGTGGGCCATGGGGGGCTTTTTATACAGGCATTTGTTGCCCAGCACTGAGATGCGGCTGGCTCTGGGTTGTGGTATGGGGGCTGTTTATACACTACAGGCATCCTCCAACCAGCTGACTCACCCCAACCCCCTGGTGGCTACATGCCAGAGCTGAGCATACTCTGAGTATTCTCTCCTTCCCGCTTCTTGCTTCCCCCTGCTCTGTTGCAGGGACATCGTCTTACTCTCGCTCCAGGGAGCATGAAGCACATGCTGATCCGTCTCTGTTCCATCTCTTTGGCCTTGGTGCTCGCAGTCATGTCTTTCTGGGCTGAGCACTGGAAGTTGTGTGATGAGCCCGGTACTGAGAGAGATACCCAGAACCAGGGATAGAACCCAGGAATCTTGACTCTCAGCCCCCCTGCTCTCACCACTACACCCCACTCCCCTCATAGAGCTTGTAATAGAAGCCAGGACTCTTCGCTCTCAACCCCCACCCCCCATCCCTTAAGCCCCACTCCATTGGTTGGCAGGCTCTTTGTCCTCCAGCTATTTGGACTGGTTTTTTGGGGGGGTGTCTCTCTGGTGTAGTGTCTGGGAGAGGGTATAATTCAGGGTCATGGTGACCCAGAGCCAGAGACTGAGTTCTTCATTGTGGGGAGTAGTTTGGGGTGTGTGTGTGAGAGAGAGAGAGACGCAGCATGCACATGTGTCACTGTGTGACAGTGAGTGTGACTGTCACCACGTGAGTGTGATAGTGTGTTTTTATCTCAAGTTTGATAATGTGTGTGTATAAGCATGTGTGTGACTGTGCATGTGGGAGACTGTTTTCTTGTGTGTGAGAGCATCATGTAATTGTCTCCAATGTGAGAACATGTTTGTGTCTCTCTGCCCGTGGGTGTGATTGTCAGTGTATGCTTTTATCTTTAGTGTGACTGTGATTGTGGATGTTTGTGGGTGTGACAGTCTGTGACTAGGACTGTCTCGATATGTGTCTGTGGGGTTGTCTCTCTGTGGGAGATTGTGCACATGGCTGATTGTGAGGTTTTTTGTGTGCATCGTTGTGTGATTGTGCGTGTGAGAATGTCTATATGATAGTGATTGTGTGCTTGTGGATTGCAGTTGTGTAGCTCTAGGTGGTTGTGATTGTGATTATGTGGCTGTGCGATTGTGGTTGCTCAGCGGTACCCTGTGCCAGTCCCTGCATTGCAATCAGCCTCCCCCAGCCTGTTTGGAGAGAGCCAATTTCCAGCCTCAATATTTAATTAGGACGTGAGCAATTAATACGTCCCGCCCGGGTGAGGGGAGGGGGGCTCCCGGGGATCGTTAACATTAATGATGCATTCAATACAAACGAGAGGCCATTAATATACAAAAGGCTCTGATTAAAATCAATCAGGAGGTTCTGGAAGGAAAATATTGTGGGCAGGCAGGGCTGACAGATGACACTGCCCTGCATGCACCTGCTTCTGGGGTGGGGCAGGGAGCTGTTTATATAGGGAACCATGGCCCTGTCCATAGATGCAGCTGCTTCTGGAGTGGATCATAGCAGCTCTGTATACGGAAATTGCTTACCCAGTGCTGAAATTCAGCCACTAATGCGAGACAGCGCTGCACAGACCCCGACCCACATCGGGACCCCTATCGCACCGAGTGCTGCTCAGACATACAGTGGGAGCCAGTCCCAATCTGCTCAGACTGTGGATGTTTTATTCTCCCCCATTTCCAGATGAGGCCAGGAGAGGGGCAGTGCCGTGTGGTTTCTTGGGTGCATGCAGTCAGCCCCCCAGTTCCCAGTATGAGGTGCACCTTGTGGTCATTCGGTCCATGTAACACCCAGGTAGCAGGGAGCCAGTGATGATCGAAGTGGCAGCTCCTTGGTGTGTTAGGGAGGAGGTCTGTTTCCCCACCTCTTTCCATTTGTCCTGTTGTGTGTCATTCCCCGAGCTGTGCCCAGCTCCCCTTTGCTGCTGGCTCTCCCCTCTGGAGTGCAGGTTCTGGGTACCCCAAGGGCATCCTCCTGTCTGTGTAGATTTGGTGAGCGGCTGGAATCAAACAGCATGGGGGAAAAGCAGAGGGGGGGCATCCTGTGGCAAAGTTATTGATAAGGTGTCTGGCTGGGCAAAATGTGTGAATCTCTGGGTAGGCTCAGAGGGGGTGTGTCTATACACAGGGACATGCATGGGGTGTGTCCAGAGAGACTGTGTGTGTGTGTGTGTATCTATGCACAGGTACATGTGTGGGGTGTAACGTGTTTATGCACTGTGGTATCTGTTGATGGGTTCAGCCCTGCAGGGCTCCAGCATCACCGTGTGATCATGACTCCTTGGGCATCTCAGGCTGTGGGAGGGATTTGCTGTTTCTTGGCCATGGCAACAGCTGAGGGTTGGGGGGCATGCAGGGCCCTCTTAACCACACAGCCCAGTCACCCAAAGGCCCACAGGAAACTGCTGCTACAGTAATAAGCAACAATAGGTCCTGTGGCACCTGACGAAGTGGGTATTCACCCACGAAAGCTCATGCTCCAATACGTCTGTTTGTCTGTAAGGTACCACAGGACTCGTTGCTTTTACAGATCCAGACTAACACAGCTACCCTTCTGATGCTGCTACAGTGGTGCATGCAAGTGATTGGGTTGTGCCCATGCACCTGGAGCCTGTCAAGTGCCAACAGCCACAGCCATGCAACCATAGGTGCAGGAACTAGGGGGGTCCTGCCACACGCCCTGACTTGAAGTGGTTACCATCACGTACAGAGTTTACAGTTTGGTTCAATGGCTCTCAGCGCCCCCGCTGTACAGATTGTTCCAGCCCCCCTGCCTGCAATGGGTTCCTGGAGCTGCACTAGCACGTTCAGGGCACAGCTGTAGCAGCACATGCAATTCGGATTGCATGACTGCATCCACCCATGCCTGCAGCTGCACAGCTGCAACAGTACGTGCAGCTGCACAGCTGGTAGTTGCAACAGCACAGCTGCAGCCAGCCAGTCATGTAATGGCAACTGTGCACTGTGCTCACCCCACTTTGTCCTGGTGCAGCTGCAGCAACACACACACACACTGCTGCAGAGGCAATCACAGATGCAGGCTAGTAGACAAAACTGTTCCCCCACCACTATCAGGGCACATGCATGTGTTCACACACACAATGGAATGTGCCCAAATCCAGTGTCTCACTCTTACACATGCACACAACTGAGCACATGAAAATGCACAGTCGCTCACACATACACAGCTCAGCATGTACAATGCAGGTAATGTGCACTTACATGAGGCACACAGCAGATGGCACAGCACACACAAGAGCTGGCCGGTCCCCGGGGGAGGGCTGTTGTGTATGTGTGTAAGATATTTCCTGCAGACACTCACCTCATGCTTTATCTGAATTGCCACACACTTGAAAACTCCTTCCCATCTGTCTCCTCCGTGCTGGGGATGGCGCGATATGGCTGGGGGAGCTGGAGTGCGCTGGCAGGGAGACACACCACTCTGGGATTGCTAGCTGCTGTGATTGAAATTCTGCAATGCCAAGGAGGTGTGTAAAGAAGGAGCATGGAGCACATAACTGCACAGCATCACACACAACACATCACAAACACATGACGCACTCACGCCCTCCACACACACCTCCATCCTACACAAATACACTCACCACATTGTATGCACATATGTCCCCCCAACCACTCAATCCGCGTGCACGCTCAGCTCATCTTATACAAATACACCCTCGCTCGTGCTTCCGACAGTGCATACAAACCACATGTCCCGGTGGGACATACAAACCGCACAGCCTAAAGCACAGAAAATGGTTACGTGCAGAAAACGAGCCTGCAGCCCCCGAACCACGCCCGCGCCCCACATGCTGTCTAGCCTAGGGATGTCCATATATGCACAACTTCGCCATCAACCAAAACAGCCCTGTGAAAGAGGCTCGCTGTTGTGTGTGCAAATAGAACAATGGCACAAGAATACATGAAACCATAGCGCGTGCACAGCTGCAGTGCCACTGTATGCAGCTGTTTACCAGTGAGGAGCAGGGCAGGAACGCTGGCTGTGTGGGGAGCTCCCGGCTGCTCTAGCCCTGACTTCTCCTCGTTGGGGGCGCTGTAGGGAGTAAGGCAGGAGCGCTGGCTGTGGGACAAAGACGATCTTGCTTGTGGAAGTGGGGTTATTTCTATCCTGTGCTGTTAATTTTGGGGAGATTAATGGGGGGTTATGGGCACGTGAGGCAGGAATCTCTGTGGCACAGGGGGAGGGGGACACATGGTGCTTAGAGGCACCACCCCCCAGTATTCTTGCTCGTGGTGGTGGTCGCTAAGCGACGTTGAGGAGACGATAATATCCCTGGATCAGGCTGCGGGCTGGTTGCCATGCTGACTGGACTCTAGTGATGCTGGTGTGCTTGGTCCCTGGGCAGATGGGAGGGGCCAGGGATTAATTGTCCTAGTGTCTCGTGTCGAGGAGCTAATGTCTTAAGGTGTCTGTGTGCCAAGGGGGGCAAGGATGGATGTGCCACAATGTGACTGGGGGTGGGATTCTTCTTCGAGTGATTGCTCATATCCATTCCAGTAGGTGTATGCGCCGCGCATGCACGTTCGTCGGAAGACTTTTACCCTAGCAACTCCAGCGGGCCGGCAGGTTGCCCCCTAGAGTGGCGCCGCCATGGCGGGTAATATATACCCCTGCCGGCCCGCCCGCTCCTCAGTTCCTTCTTACCACCGTGTCGGTCGTTGGAACTGTGGAGCGCGGCATTGCTGACCTCTACGTCCCTAGCTTCTCTTCGTTCATTGTTCTAGGTCTAGTGTTAGTTTTAGTTATAGTTTACCTAGTATAGTATAGTTGTAGTTTATAGTTCTCGTGTATATAGTTAGCGGGTTCGGGGCGCTAGCCCTCTCCCGCACCCGGCGCCGGGCTCATGCCTGGTTCGCCGGGGTTCAAACCGTGCTCGGCCTGTAAAAAGCCGATGCCCACCAGCGATCCCCACGACGCCTGCTTGAAGTGCCTGGGGGAATCGCACATATCGGAGAAGTGCCGCATTTGCAA
>NC_133785.1:8082940-8097441 GCF_003597395.2 Chelonoidis abingdonii
CGGATCTCACCGGGGTGTGAATCCTGCTGCTAGCACCCCGGGTGCGGATCCCACTGGGGTGTGAATCCTGCTGCTAGCACCCCCAGGCACTGATCCTGCTGTGATGAGAATCCTGCCACTAATGCCCCCAGGCACGGATCCCGCCAGGATGGGAATCCCACTGTTAGTGCCCCGGGATGTGGGGTTTTGTGCCTCTAACCAGCTCATGGGTCCAGTGTGGAGGGGGTTGGGGTGTGTCTCATCTTTCTAGCGGGCTCTGGCAGTGCCGTGTGTGTGTGTGTGTGTGTGTGTGGAGTCATCTCTCTAGGTCTTTGATGTGTCTACTACAAAGTTGCACTGAAGGCAAAAGTTGGCAGACTCTAATTTAGTGCTTAGGGTTGTGGGGCCTTAACTCTGGCCCACGTGATCTGACTCCCTTCCAGTCTAGGGGGGAGATGCGTCCCTGCCCCCAGCTGAGAACACCTGATTTTTAGGTCAGTGTGGCTGGAGGGGCAGATTTTGGAAGGGGGAGGTGCCACAAGGGTGTAGCCCAGCTGCAGGCAGCAGTCTGGGGAGACTGATCACAGCCGCCATGACCCCTGCACTCTGCCTGAGGGGAAGTTGATGCCAGTGTGGTGTTAGCTGGGCACCATGTGGCTCCTGGAAGTGAGCGATTGCTGTGGGACCTGGAGTAGGGAGCGGGAAATGCTGGGTGGCAGCGAAGTGTGCTGCCCGCTGGGCGGGGAGTGGTGTAGGGACAGCATTCACGCCCATACACCCTTCCCGTTAGACAGCCAGTGCGTGCTGCATGCTAAAGACCCGTCCAACTGCAGTTTCAGAGGGGATATCAGTGGGGGTGAGAGTGCCAACTCTGTGTGTGTGTGTGTGTGTGTGTGTGTGTGTGTGTGTGTGTGTGTGTGTGTGTGTGTGTGTGTGTGTGTGTGAGAGAGAGAGAGAGACAATGCATGCACCAATGAAAGGGCAGGTGTGCATGAAGGATATTTGAGTGTGCATGCACATGAGGGAGAAAGTTGTGCACAAGTACATTAGTGTGCACACAAATGAAAGTGAGCACATGAGCTTCTGTGTGTGCATACAAGGGAGTTTGGGCATGCATGTGTGCAGTGTTTGGATTAATGTGAATGTGCATGCGTGTGCATAGAAGCAGGTATGTGACACTGCAAATGAAAAAGCCACCCGCTGCCGAATTACCGCTGAAGACCCGGCTGCATTTTGGCGGCGGGTCCCACTTCGGCGGTAATTCGGCGGTGAGGGGCCCCCACCACGGGTCTTTGGGGCACTTCAGCGGGTGATCCTGGAGTGGAAGGACCCCCCGCCACCAAATTACCGCCGAAGTGGGGGCCCCCCACCGCCGAAGACCCCAGGCCCCCGGAATCCTCTTGGCAGCCCTGCTCTCGACAGTAACCCACCCTCTCCCCTAACAAGTAGTGGTAACTTTATCACTGAGAGCGTGGCTCCTAGCGGTAAAGCGCTGTCTATACTGGTGCTTTTCAGCACTAAAACATTTGTCGCTCAGGGGTTGTTTTCTCACACCCCTGAACGACTAAAGTTTTAGCGCTGAAAGTAGCAGTGTAGACATGGCTGTAAAGGCGCAGGTGTGGCTGGAAGACTGTCATGGCAGGGGGTGGGAGGAGAGCAGCGAGAGCTTTAGAGGAATCTTCTAAAGCAAGTAGACACTCAGATTGAGCCCTGATGGGTGAAGGGAGATGGGCGGTGCCAGCCAGCAGGGCCCTGAGGCATTGTGTAGGGCCCAGATGGCTGGCATGCCCATGGGCATGATGCATTATGTCTGCTGCTCCAGATGGACCTGAGTATGTTTGTAGCAGCCCTGAGCATTGCTGGGATGGGGGGCATTCTAAAGGGCCACTCCCTCACCCCTCCTCCTCTCAACAGCTGTCTCAGGCTCCATCACTCTGTTATTGGGATGACCTGCCAGTCCCAGAATGGGGGTGGGTCGCACTCTTTTGTCCCCCTCTGAGATGAATGCAGCAATTTATCTTATTGCAGAGACCCTGCAGTTTGAAGTGGGAGCAGTGCAGGATTGCAGGCCCCTGCACCCCACCTGAGAGGTGGCTGCATGTTAGTGCTGGGCAAGGGACCCCTGTATAAACTACCCCTTCATCTCACCCCAGAGGTGGAGGCATCTCCCAGTGGGGGGCGCTGTCGGGAGCAGGGCAGGAGCACCTGCTGTGCGGCAAGCTCCTGTCTGCTCCAGCCTTGTCCTTTCCCAGCAAGGGGTGCTAAGTGGAACAGAACTGGAGTCTCAGCCTAGGGTGTTTATTTGACCCAGAGGCTGGGTTCACACCCTGTTTCTCTCCCTAGTTGCTGGAGCCCCACTGGGGTGGAACTTGCAGGCATAGAGCCAGGAGATGGATGGGGGAGGGGGCAGGGTGGTATCTTCCCCTCTTCCAGTTTGGGGTAAGAGCTCTCAATGTGAGGAAGGTGCTGTGGGCTCTGAAGCCATGTTGGGAGCCAGCCTGCTCCATCCCAGCTGCCCTCCAGCCCTCAGATCCCACAGCCCCTCATCAATTCCAACAAGAGAAGACAGAGGGAAAAAAAACTGCTGATGGCCAGAGAGGAGGGAATTAATTTCACACTTGTGCCTCCCCAGAAACAGCTGTCACATCAGCTGGGGGAGATGGCGTTCCCCTCCCATGTATATCCCGCTTCTCCTCGAACCTGGGCCCGGGAAGGAGTTGGGAATGACAGGCGAGAGAGAGAGAATCCCATCCTGGGTCGCAGAGTTCATGCTGGCCCAGGTTGGAAATATAGATAATGGATTTCTTGCCCAGTCACAGAGATGGAGCCAGCTCTAGGGTGAGATGTGGGGGCTGTTTATACAGGGATCCCTCACCCAGCACCATGCGCTTTATTAACCACACAAGGACATGATGACTGGAAGCAGGGAGTGAAGGAGAATCCCAAAGCGAACTGCAGGGGCAGAGGGTGGTGGGGAATGGTCCGAGCTGGAATTTGTCTGGGACAGAGCGAGGATTTCAAGGTGCCCTGACTATATGTGAGGGGCAGGGATGAGGGGAATATGGTGGGTTCTGGGTGGTAGATGGGAACTGCAGTCGCTGCTCTTTGCCTTGGGATGTTCCAGGGCTGACCGGAGGAGGCAAGGATGTGGGGAGAGCATAATGGGAGCGGGGGAGAGTGTTTGTTTTCCTGCTGCAGGCACTGGGAAAGGAAAGAAAATAGCAAATTTGTTCCATTTAAAATGTTCTGCTCTCCATGCCTGCCTCGAGGTGCGAATGTTTCCCCAGGACTGGAGTTGATTTTCATTCTCTCTGCACAGGCACAAACATATTTGTACGATAAAAATGTCAGGTCGGAGTAGGGGAAATATTCTGGGTTTACTGCAGCCTTGCCCGCCTGCGGGAAGGCCATTCCAAGCTCACTGCCAGCCATAGGGGCAGATCTAGTCCCAGGAGAAATCAGGATGAGTTGTCTCAGTAGTTTGTGGGGCTCATTATTGTGATAGCAACTACAGGAGCCCATTGTACTGGGCACCACACAGGCCCCTGTTGGACCAGGGACTGCACAGACACACAGTGAGAGACAACCCCTGCCCTCAAGCGGAAACTGAGGCACCAAGAAGGGAATGAATTCTCCCAATGTCCCAGTTTCCTCTTCCCTAAACCACAAATCTCCACTGCCCTCCCAGAGCTGGGATTGGAACCCAGAAGTCCTGGCTCCCATGCCAGATCTCTACCCACTGCACCGTGCTGCCTCTTAGCTTTAAGCTTAGAGCTACTGTTATGTTTTTGCTAAACTTCCATGTTTGCACGGCAGTAAGTAGCTGTGTGTATGTGTGTGTGTTTGTTTGGCTTCTATGCAATGTACTGTGTGCCCCCTGGTGCATACTCCCTGCTGCACCCAAGCTCTGAGTGCTGTCAGGACCTGTTGGATGGGGCAGCACTGGCTGGCCTGGCACCCTGCTTTGTCCAGGAAACAGAGAGCTGAGCTGTGGGAGAGGAGCCAGCAGGCTGTGCTGCAGAAGTGCACGTGCAGCCAGCTAGCGCTGCACAGGACTGGGAGCTTGGGAGGGGGGTGTGTGTGATTTGTGTTTACATATGTGTGGTCTGGATATGTGTAGTGTGTGTGTATTCTGTGTGGGTCTGTGCTTTGTGTATGTGCAACGTGGGTATGTATGAATGTGTATGTGCTGTGGGTGGGTATGCTTAGTCTGAGTGTGTAGCATGTACGTGCACGTGTGTCTGAGTGTGAGTGCATGTGTGCAGCATGAGTGTATTGTATGCTGTGTGTCAATACGTGTCTGTGGAGTGTGTGTGTCCTATGTGAGTCTGTGCTTAATGTGTGTGCAGTGTGTTCAGGTGCGAGTGCATGTGTCTGTAGTGAGTGTGCACATGGGGTGTATTTCTGTGCATGTGGGGGTGTCTCTGTGCACACTCATCTGTGTGTGTTTGGGGGACACTTCTGGTGCAGTATGTGACAGGATCGTAGGCCTTCTCAGCCGTGCTTACAAAGGGGGTGAGTGTGGGGCCCTGCCCATCTCCAAGCAGAGGTCCCAGTGTGGCAGGGTGGGCACCATGCCCTCATTGCAGTGCTGAGTGACAGCCTTTCCCCTTGCATCTGTCCCCCAGAGAGCTCTGCACCCCAGCCCATGCGCCTCTAGCAAGGGCTGGGAGCCAGGACTCCTGGGTTCTATTCCAGCTGTGGGAGGGGCATGGGGTCTAGTGTGTGTCCCACAGCCCCTCACTCTCAGGCAAGGAGAGCTCCCACATGACTTGCATCTCAAGAAGCCAGTGACCCCCCTGAACCCTGTTCCCCCTCCTGCCCCTATGTCCTATTGATCGTACCCTGGCTATCGATCCTGCTACCCCGTGGCTGGGAGCTCATGCTGGAGGAAAATAGTGACAATTAAAATCTGTAATGATAATGCAGAGCCAGCACCCACTCCATTTATCCCCAGACAGAGCCTTCGTCTTCTTACAGGGAATCAACTGCAGGGGGCAACCCTGCTCCCTGGCAGGGAATAGACTGTAGGAGCGATGCTACCCCCCTTTGGGTTGTAAGGTGCGACCCTGGGAAGAGGCTGTAGGGGGGATCCTGCTCCCAGGGGGGAAATAGGCTGTAGGAGCGACCCTGGCCCCCTCTGGGTTGTAGAGTGCGACCCTGGGAACAGGCTGTAGGGGAGACCCTGCTCCCAGGGGGGAAATAGGCTGTAGGAGTGACTCTGCCCCATTCTGGGTTGTAGGGTGCGACCCTGGGAAGAGGCTGTAGGGGGGGCCCTTCTCCCAGGGGGGAAATAGGCTGTAGGCCAGCATCCAGGGAATAGATTGCAATTCCATCCCAGTTAACAACGCATAGAGTCTTTCACCTGTAGGTCACCAGGTCAAATCCAGCCCCAGCTGGCCCTTCCCTCTCTGCCTGAGATGAGTTTGCTGGCTCTCCAGCGGGCGCAGCCCAAGCAAGGGAGTCCAAGATGCCCTCTCTCTCAGTGTGGGGGTTTTCACCTTCCCCTGCAGTGTAGAGCATGGGTAGGGTGACTAGATGACAACTCCAAAATATCGGGACCGCTGCAGGGGGAGCGCCTTTTCGATTGTTACACTCACAACATCCGGGTCTTGGGCAGCATTTCGGTGGTGGCTAATGAATCTTGCTGCCAAAGAAAGACGTTTCTGCCGCTGAAATGCCACCGCTCCCCTTGCCTGTCACCGCCGCCTAAGGGAAAAAAAATGGCCACTGTGCACGAAACAAAATATCGAGACAAAAGGGGTCCCGACTGTACTTCAGTCGGGATGCGGGACAAACTACTCAATATCAGGACAGTCCCGATTTTAGCGGGACGTCTGGTCACCCTAGGCACGGGTCACTTGCTGGAAGATTCTCTGCACCTTGAAGTCTTTAAACGACAATTTGAGGACTTCAGTGGCTCAGACACAGGTTTGATACAGGAGTGGGTGGGTGAGGTTCTGTGGCCTGCGTTGTGCAGGAGGTCAGACCAGATGATCCTAATGGTCCCTTCTGACTTTAAAGTCTATGAGTCTATGATTCTAAGTGTGTGCTGGGGGCGGATCACTCCCCGCTGCTGTCTCTGGGAACACTGGGACAATTCTGGCTGCCACTAATTAAGATCCACGCCCCATCCCAGTACCTGTGAACACGAGCTGCTCTGGGTGAGGTGGGTGGACAAGGAGAGATAGGGCTGTGCTAACTGTGGTGTGGGATCCTGGTGGGACAAGGTGCAGGGACAAGCTGGTGCTGGGGGAGGTGTGGAGGGATTGTGACTGGGGGTTTTAACTGGGGCAGGCTGTCTGGGGCAGGCTGTCTGTGACTGGGGTTGGGTGTTTGGCGGGTGTGTGGCTGGGGGAGGCTATCGGGGTGGTGGAATGACTAGGGCAGTCTGTCGGGATGGGGCAGTTGTGGCTAGGGCGGGCTGTCCAGGGTGTGTGTGTGACTGGGGCAGGCTGTCAGGGTGGGGGCAATTATGGCTGGGGCAGGCTCTCCAGGGTGTGTGGGTGGGGGGTGGCTGGGGCAGGCTCTCCAGAGTGTGGGAGGGGATTGTGGCTGGGGCAGGCTGTTGTGGGGAGGGCAGTTATGGCTGAGGAGGTGGGGTGGCTGGGGCAGGCTGTCGGGGGGTGGTGGTGGCTGGGGCAGGCTCTCCGGGGTGGAGGAAGGGAGTTGTGGCCAAGGCTGCTGAGAATGGCTGAGTGCAGGATGCCAACATGCCCATGTGACTTGCTTGTGGCTCTGGATGGAGGGAGCTGCCCCAGGCCAGGCCAGACCAGACCAGACCAGACCAAAAGGAACTCAGCACAGGGGGTCTGGGGCTCTCATAGCTCAACTCCCCCCCTCCACCTCTCAAGTGCTTTTGCCAGGTCATTGTCCAATTGGGAAGTGGAGACTGTAGGATGCAATGGTGGGGAGGGGGCAGGACAGCACAGGGGTTGGGGGCTGAGCGCAGGCAGGACAGCATCTTGCCACCTTCAGGCCCTAGTGGGAATCACTCTGGCTGCCTGGCTTGCCAGGTGGGTTTAAACTTTATGGGAAAGGAGCGATCGGACAGATAATCAGGAGTGGTGGGAGTCTGGGGCCAGAGCATGAGGCAGACCAGGAGTTATGGGAAAGGCTAAAGCAAGGGGGGGTCACTGAGCCAACGAAACACTGTGTGGGATAAAACCTAATAATCCCTCTCGATACACTCCTGTCTGCCCTGCTTTGCCTCTCCTCCATACACACCCCCATCTAGCTGTTTGAATGGGGAAACTGAGGCACGGAGGGGGGTAAGTAACTTCCTCAAGATCACATAGTGAGTGAATGGCCAACCTGGGGATAGAAGCCGGAAGTCCTGACTCCCAGTCTCCCTCCCACACTGTAACCCACTAGATGTCACTCTCCCACCAGAGCTGGGGTTAGAACCCAGGAGTCCTGACTCCCAGCTCCGCTACTCTAACCCACTAGACCCCACTCTTAACTTGATTCTTAGCAGAGGAGTGTTTGTTTCAGACATTGTATCCGCCTATTAGCTCAGAGTCTCGGCACATGCAGGCAGGTGTTACTGTGTCCCTTGCACTTGGGCGGCTTTCCCCTCTCGTAGCAATTGCTTCAGGCTCTCTGCACACTCAGGCAGGTGTTGCTGCATTGGTCAGTTACTCTTGTTTCTGTGGTTATTGTAGTAACCACAAAGACTAGAAACATTCTATTAATGCAGGTTCTGGTTCTGGGGCAGTGGACCTGGGGCTCTGGGGAGTGGTTCTGGGGTGGTGGAACTGGCAGGACCGGGGGAGGAAGTGGCAGTGCAGAAAGAAGTGAGCAGGGGGATGTTCTTAGCTTGGCTGACTTCTTTGGAAAGCAGCCTTGCCAGCAGCTGCATGCTTCAGCTTGGAGCAGGGCATGGCCCTGGGCAGAGACCATGACCGCCAAGGTTCTTAATGCCAGTGGGTGGGTGCTGTGCTTATGGGGACGGGGTATGGTGGAGATTGGCAGGCTATGATGGCTGTTGTCAAATGCAGGCTCCCTTGACTGGTTGGGGGATGCTCCAGCAGGAGGCGCTGTATTGCCTGGGCTAATAGGGACTCTAGTCTCAGTGTAAGGTTCCTGCTGAAGTTCCCCTGACACGTCTCCGCACAGAGTGTGTGAGCCTGCACAGCCACCTGCTGCGGGGGGAGGCAGGAGCATGTGAGCACTCAAGCCCTCGCTCTGCACTGGGGGCCTCCTTGGCCTGTTCCTTGCCCCCACCCTGCCCCTCGTGTCTCCAGAGGGCCCCTTCTGCAGCTTGGGAGACAAACCCCTTTCGGCCTGCAGCCCAGCTCAGCACGGGGACTCACCATGTACAATGCAGTTGATGGCTGCTGCCTGACAGACCTCTGCCTGACCCCCTCCCTTCCCCCACTGCAGCCACAGCCAGAACCCCCTCCCATATCCCACCCTGCAGCCCCAGCCAGAACCTCCTCGCCTCCCCTCCCCTCCCCCAATGTCCCCCGTGGCCCCAACCAGAATCCCCTTCCCTCCCCCCATGCCCCACACGGCCTGACCAGAACCACCTCCTCTCCCCTCCCCCACCATATCCTGCCCTGTGACCCCAGCCAGAACCCTCTCCCATATCCCACCCTGCAGCCCCAGCCAGAACCCCGTCCCCTCCCCCATGCCATCCTAGTGGCCCCAGCCATACCCCCTCCTCTTCTCTCCCCCCATACCCTGCCCTTTGACCCCAGCCAGAACCCTCTCTCCTCCCCCATACCCTGCCTTGTGGCCCCAGCCAGGGCCAGCTTTAGACCTATTCCACCAATTTCCCCGAATCGGGCCCCGCGCCTAAGAGGGCCCCGCGCCCAGTGAGAATCCTTTCCCTGGCTAGAGGCGCCTTTTTAAAATTACTCATCTGGCAGCGCTCCAGGTCTTCAGCGGCACTTCAGCAGCCAGTCCTTCACTTGCTCTGGGTCTGCAGCGGCACTTCGGCGGCAGGTCCTTTGCTTGCTCTGGGTCTTCGGTGGCACTTCAGTGGCGGGTCCTTCAGTGCCACTGAAGACCTGGAGCGAGTGAAGGACCCGCTGCCCGAAGTGCTGCCGAAATCTTGGAGCACTGCCCGGTGAATACAAGCCCCATGTGTTTTTTTTACATTTTCTTTTTTAAGTCATCCCTGCCGGGGCCCCACTAAAACTGTTTGAATTGGGCCTCACACTTCTTAAAGCCGGCCCTGGCCCCAGCCAGAACCCTCTCTCATATCCCGCCCTGTGGCCCCAGCCAGAACCCTCTCCCCTCCCTCATACCCTGCCCTGTGGCTTTAGCCAGAACCCTCTCCCCCCCACATCCCTGCAGACAGTGCCCTCCCCATACATGCCGCTATCTATGAATGCATGCCTCCACTCTCCCCTACACGTTTATCTATTCATCCATCCCTTCAAGTCTTGTCTCTTTCTTTCTCTTCCTGTTTCATTCCCCCTTTCCCCCCCTTCCAGGCTGTCCCTCGGGGTCACCCTTTCTAAGCTCTTCTCTCCCAATCACTCCTCTCCCTCGCACTCCAGGTTTGGCTCGGAGCCCCCCATGGGCAGCTGCTCCATATGGGGTGCCAGCATATGGGACTAAGAGGGGTGGATCCAGTCCAAGGTCATGGAGCTTCACCAGAGAAAAGTGCTTACGGAGGGGCCGAGAGGCGGGCAGGGGGATTGGGTGGGAGCCAGGCAGCATGCCCCTGGGGTTAGCAAGGAATTAATTGCTCCCCCAGCTTGGCCCTGCAGAGGTGATTTATATCCTGCCAACACAGAGTCCTGAAGAAGCAATTTAGGAGCCTGCCTGCTGTGAGGGAGGCCAAGAGGTCAAGTTGACTGGCTACTTAGCACTCCATGTCCGGTGTGGGAGCAGGCTGGGACAGCCATGCCCCCCCGAGGGCGCTGTGCTTCAGGGAGCAGGCAGGAGTGCAGTAGGGGGCGCTCTCCTTGGCCGGTGGGGCTGGGGCGGTGTCTCCGTGTGACGCTAGGGGGTGCTGTGCTGCAGGGGGCAGGGCAGTAGGGGGCGCTCTCCTTGGCCGGTGGGGCTGGGGCGGTGTCTCCGTGTGACGCTAGGGGGTGCTGTGCTGCAGGGGGCAGGGCAGTAGGGGGCGCTCTCCTCTCTCAGGCCATGCTGATCCCAGTGCCCCAGCATGATGCTAGGGGGCGCTGTGCTGCGGTAAGCTCTGGTTTTCCAATGCGACATAGAGCCAACGTGAACCCTTGTGTTCATTAAATCCTCAGGCATTGAACCTGGTGTCTTGGCAAAATCCCAGATGGCTGAGTCCATTCTGTCTTGCCACAAAAACTTGTTTGAATTTGATACAGGATTTTCCTTCACTATGTGTCCACAGAAGTCAGGCAGTGTTGCTATGTGGGAGTGAAACAATGCAGCATCCCACCCCAGAAGTGGCTGCATCTCAGTGCCAGGCGAGAGATCCCTGTGTGAACAGCCCCCACTTCCCGTCCAAAAACGTCTCCCGTCTCAACCTTACTGCTCTTCTGAATACACATTTCTCAAAGTCACTCTCCTCAGCTGGCAGATTAGCACATGAAGGTCTAACCCTAGTTCCTGTGGACACGGGTACCAGGAGCCTGCTGGCAGGCTGAGGTGGATCTGTGGCTGGCTATGTTTTTTAACCCCTTCTTGGAGTGAAAGAATAATTTGTTTCATTTAGATTTTATAACCTTTGCCATAAAGAGAGGGAGAAAACGGAAAAGCCAGGCCAACAGTGCAGAGTCCAGGTGCTGTTAGGAACAGAGTTATAGAGGTGCTGTGTGTGACACAGGCCCAGTGGGTCAGGGGAGTGTGTGTGCTTGGGGAATATGCTGTAGTGGTGTTAGACTGATCTGAGATGCACCTTTGTCTGGGGTGACACAGTTGCAAGCAGAGGGAGAGTTTGCTTTGGCCTAGGGCTGTGTCTGAAGTGCAGAGAGGGGTAGGGAGGCAGTGTAGCCTAGTGGGTACTGGGCTGAGACTCCACTGACCTGAGTTCCATTCCTAGTGCAGCCACTGGCTGCTGGATGACCATGGGCAGATCATAGCCCTGCTCCGTGCCTCAGTTTACCCCTCCGTTAAGTGCTGACCTGCTCTGTAAAGTACTTTGAAATCAACTGATGAAAATCCCTAGATCAGAGCTAGGTATTATTATTATTTTACACTGAGTTAGGTACGTGATGTAAAATCCTAGGGGAGACAAGGCTCTGGAGTTTTCGTCATGATGTTCAGGGTCAATCCTGGTGTGCTGCAGTGTGTGGAGTGGAGGGGTGGTGCTCTCTCCTGGCAGTCAGTGCTGACTCCAGTGTGCACCAGGGGATGTTGTGCTGCAGTCTGTGGAGTGGGAGGCTCACTGAGAGGTGCTGTCCCTAGGTCAGCCAGTGACACTGATGTAAAAATGCCCCGTGTTTTTGCCCAAGACTCTCGAAATGGAGTTGCTCCTAAGTGCAACGTTAGTCCTGGCAAGCCAGGTGTTGGTGCTTGGGCTGATCTGCCTGTCTGTGGGCCGATTTCATGGTGCAAAAAGCTGGTTCTTCAGGAAATTGTGTTTTCCTGAGCGGGAGATTGTTAGGGAACCAGCCCCCCTGGCCTCCCCCTGTCCCCGTGTCCTGACGGGCTCTGATTGCTGCCACGAACGACTGGCGCTGACACTAACATGATGATTGCAGGGGTCAGGCACAGGCGAGACAGGCAAATTTGTTTCCTCAGCATCACCAGATGGCAAGTTAATTGTCAGGTGCCCACAGCGGAGGGGCACTCCCTTCACTGGCGGTGCTGGGCTGGAGGGTGGGGGTGTCCCTGTTGCCAGGGCGATAGCTGCTCGGGGAATGGGAGATGGGGAGTGAAAACACATTCAGACAGACAGACACATGCACAAGTACAGTGATACCACTGCTTGAATTACAGACTCTAGGCCCCCTTACTACCTTCAGGGGCTTCCTGGCTTCTGCCTGAGGGTCCCTGTACTTCTCACTACTGTTTAAATTCAAGCAGGCCCCTTGACGGGCAGGGCCCCCCTGTTTTGTTCCCCATACTTCGAGCAGTGAGAGAGACGCGTACACAGACACACACACAAAGTGCTTTAGCGTAGAGCAGCCTAGGGTTGGCAAGGGGGCCAGGCCCCCTGGGTTCTGTACCTGGCTCTGGGATGGGAATGGGGTCTAGCACAGGGGAGGGGGACTGGGAGCCAGGACTCATGGGTTCTTCTTCGAATGATTGCTCATATCCATTCCAGTAGGTGTATGTGCCGCGCGTGCATGCTCATCAGAAGATTTTTACCCTAGCAATTCCGGCGGGCCGGCAGGTCACCCCCTAGAGTGACGCCGCCATGGCAGCTGATATATACCCCTGCCGGCCCATCCGCTCCTCAGTTCCTTCTTACCACCATGTCGGTCGTTGGAACTGTGGAGCGTGGCATAGCTGTCCTCCACGTCCCTAGCTTCTCCTTGTTCGTTGTTCTACTAGTTATAGTTATAGTTAAAGTATAGAATAGTTTATAGTTGTTATTTACTTGTTGTATATAGTTAACGGGCTTGGGGCTCTAGCCCTCCCCAGTGCCGAGCTCATGCCTGGTTCTCCGGGGTTCAAACCGTGCTCGGCCTGCAAAAAGCCGATGCCCACTAGCGATCCCCACGACTCCTGCCTGAAGTGCCTTGGGGTATCGCATATCTCTGAGAAGTGCCAAATTTGCAAGGCCTTTAAGCCAAGGACCAAGAAGGAGAGAGACCAGCGCCTAAAGACTTTCCTCATGGAAGCGGTGCTTAACCCTTTGTCCTCGGCACTGGGTACCGTCTCAGTTACGGCACTGGACCGCTCCAGGCCCGCGAAAACGCCTCGGCACCGACCTTCTCCAGCACCGGGCCCCGGGGAAAGGACTGTCAGCGTCCTCCACCCCAGCCAAGCAGGCTCGGATGGAACACCCGGCACTGACTCTGGCCACGGCACCAACACCAGGGATTCCGTCGACTCCAGTCCTGGGAGGTCCATCGAGTCCGGTCCCTCTCAGCTCCCCACTAAGATCTGGGTTCGAGCTGATGGTCCCATCAACGCCCGAGACATTCTCCTTGGCTAGGGACCTCATCGCCCTGACGGAGCCTGCGCTGCCCCAACCCCCGGCACCGCCGGTGCGGGTTCCTCAATCTAAGGGCAAGCCAGTGACCATGCGAGCGCCGTCTCTGGATTCCCCGAGTCGGCACCGTCCCGGTCCTGTGGGAGGTCTCGCTGAAGACGCCGCTCGCAGTCCTGGCACCGCTTTCCGCGGCGGTACCGGTCGTACTCGCGGCGCAGGTCCTCATCACGCCGGTCCCGATACTCCCGGCACCGCTCCGGCTCGAGCCATTGCTACCGGCACCAAGATTCGAGGAGCCGTTCTCACCGTCGGCGGTCCAGATCCAGGTCGACCTCCCGGCACCGAGCTGGTGGCAGGTCCCGGTCTCGATCGCGGCGCCGTTATAACTCCCGGCACCAATCTCCGGGACTGAGGAGGTCTCCACCATCAGGAGCAATGGACCCGTACCACTCCCGTTCGGCTCCTCCCTGGCCGTCACGCCAGCCGTCGGTCTCTTCACAAGTGGACAGCGCGTACCTGGACACCGACAGGCCTGCTGCTCTGTTTCACGGGCCCCAGCCTCAGGAGCATGGTCTGCAGCAGTGGGGTTTCTGGACTCCTTGGGCGTACCACCAAGCCCAAGGCCCTCAACAGATTCCCCCGCGTTCGTCTGCTTCTGAACACAGGGCTCCGGAGGCCACATCTTCCCGTCCTCCTCCTTCCCCTACAGAGGAGAGGTTGTCTCAGCCTCAAGACCCTGAGCACCCTCCAGAGTCAGACGCAGTGCTCCAGGCAGAGCCTTCAGCAGATCCACTCCTGCCAGGTCTCTCCTTGTCATCCTCCCCGGATGAGGCAGTGGCAGGAACGACATCCACCAGTCCCCCTCCGCTTGACCTCAGGGCACATCAGGAGCTCCTCAGGCGTGTGGCACAAAACATGAATTTGCAGGCTGAGGAGGTCTCCGAGATTGAGGACCCGGTAGTGAGCATACTGTCGGCCAACGTGCCCACTCGAGTCGCCTTTCCTTTTATTCGGACCATTCAAGCCAATGCCACGACCATCTGGCAGTCCCCGGCATCCGGTCCCCCCGCTGCTCACAGAGTGGAGCGCAAGTACATGGTGCCCTCGAAGGGCTACGAATATCTGTATGTTCACCCGCCCCCGTGTTCCCTCGTCGTCCAGTCTGTGAACGAGAGGGAATGCCATGGTCAGCAGGCCCCGGCCCCCAAGTCTAAAGAGGCGAGGCGCATGGACCTGCTCGGCTGCAAGGTCTATTCTGCAGGCACCCTCCAGCTGCGGGTGTCCAACCAGCAGGCTCTACTTAGCCGTTACACCTATAACACCTGGGCGGCGGCGGACAAATTTAAAGAGCTGCTCCCGCAGGATGCGCATCAGGAGTTCTCTGCGATCCTTGACGAGGGCAAGAAGGTCGCGAGAACTTCCCTGCAGGCAGCTTTGGACGCCGCAGATTCGGCCGCCAGGACTCTAGCTTCCGGCGTTACTATGC
>NC_133785.1:8100876-8115076 GCF_003597395.2 Chelonoidis abingdonii
CGGCAGGGGTATATATCAGCCACCATGGTGGCGCCACTCTAGAGGGCGACCTGCCAGCCTGCCGGAGTTGCTAGGGTAAAAGTCTTCCAACGACCGTGCACGCGCGGCGCGTACACCTACTGGAATGAATATGAGCAACACATCTCGAAGAACAACAGTTACAAAGGTGAGTAACCGTCTTTTCCATCCTTAGCACTGGCAGGGGAGAGAGGGCTGCTGGATTACAGCAGGGGCAGGCTGGGCGTCTATTTTCAGCTATGCCACTGACTTGAGTGAGTCACTTTTCATCCCTCATTGCCTCAGTTTCCTCACCCACCCTTTGTCTATTTAGACTGTGAGCTCTTTGTGATATGGATTGTCTCTCTCTGTAGGTCTGTGCAGTGCCCAGCAACAAGGGCCCCCCAATTACAGTTGGGGGATCTGTGCAGCACCTGTCACGATGGGGCCCCGATTACAGTTGAGTCCTCTGGGCTCCAAAAATGAATAATAACTTAGACACAAAATGATGATGATATTTACATACCCCTCGTGCACATGCCCCCTTCTCGCATGCTCTCATCCCACCTCGTGCACACACACTCCTCGTGCATCTGCCCCCTTCTCGCACTCTCTCATCCCGTCTTGTGCGCACACACTCTGTGTGCTCCTACCCCCTTCTTACATGTTCTCTAAACCTTGAGTGCACACACCCTCTGTGCACCTGCTCCTCTCACTGTGCCACTTTCTCTCTGTGCAGGGAAGGAGGAATACGTGGCGACCTTCAAGGGCAACGAGTTCTTCTGCTACGACCTATCCCACAACCCGATCCAGAGCAGCACTGATGAGATCACACTGTCCTTCCGCACCCTGCAGCGGAATGGCCTCATGCTGCACACGGGGAAGTCGGCCGACTACGTCAACCTGTCGCTCAAGAGCGGGGCCGTGTGGCTAGTCATCAACCTGGGGTCGGGCGCCTTCGAGGCGCTGGTGGAGCCCGTCAATGGCAAGTTCAATGACAACAACTGGCATGACATCCGGGTGACCCGGAACCTGCGCCAGGTATGCACCAGCGCCAGCTGGGACCCATGTGGCTGGTTGGGATGCAGGGGTTTGCACTAGTGATCCTCCCTGGGCAGGGTTGTCTATGGTGCGCCCCCACCCCATGGCATTGCTGGTGGGATGTGCCCCAGTGATGTTCCCACCTGGGTAGGATTGTCTGTGGTGTGCCCCCACCCCATGGCATTGCTGGGGGATGTGCCCCAGTGATGTCCCCCCCACACAGGGCAGCATGGTCAATGGTGTGTCCCTGCCCTGTGCCATTGCTGGTGGGATGTGCTTCAGTGATGTCACCCCCAGGGGAGCATTGTCTGTGGTGTCCCCCTGCCCCATGGCATTGCTGGGAGGACATGCCCCAAGGATGCCATCTCTGGAGAGCATTGCTGGGCTGGGAATTTCCAGCCAGCGAGAACGCCCTCCCCCAAATATTTCATGGTGCCAAGGGTGGGTGTGGGTGCATGGGCCATGGTGCCAGTGGGCAGGAGGTAAATGGGCTGGGAGCCGGGCTAAGTTCCTGTTTACTTCTTTGGTCCCCGGCAGTCCAGATGCCAGCAAGAGGATATGTCTGAAACAAATTCACCTGGGTCCCCTCAGCCCCCCAAAATTTCCTCCCATCCCTTCTCCAAAAGAGGAGCATTCCCTCCTAAAGTATCCCCCCGCCCCCCTGCCAGAGACGAGCTGGATGGAGAGGGCCACAATGAGCTAGTGACACATCCACAAGGTGCCTTAAATTCCATGCACTCAGCTCAGGGCTCTGCCCCATTGCCCTGTGGGGGTCCTGAGCCTCCCCCAATGAAGACAAGGGGCTGGGTGTTGCAGTTAGCCACCACAGCTATTAGGAAGACTGTTCTGTGGCTGATTTGGGGAATGGGACATGGAGTCTTTCCCCTCTAGGTGGTGTTGGCTCCGATCCAGCCCCAGGGAGGAAGGACTGGCTGGCTTGGGAGAGAGGGCAGGGAATGGTATATGGGCCTCCCCCAGAGCTGGGGAAAGATCCCAGGAGTCCTGATTCCAAGTTACCCCTCTCTAAACCAGTAGGCATCACTCCCCTCCGGGAGCCAGGCAGAGAGCCCAGGAGTCCTGACTCCCAGCCCAGGTACAGACAGATATGGGCTGGGCTCTACTGATGGATCCCTCTATGCCAGGCTGGCCAGATGTGTCCTGGGTGTGGGTGCTGTTCCCCCCACCCGTGGGTCAGATCCCCCTTCTGTGACTGGTGCGGTGAGAGGAATTGTTGCCTGTGGGCATTGTAGCCCATGCGTGCTGCATAAATCCACCCGTTGCACTGATCAGAGCTGGCAGCTCCCAGTGACTTTGGAAATCTGGACCTGCATGATGCTGCAGCACAGGAGTCAAGGTAAAATGGATGGGCATCCTCCAGCCCTCTGCCTCTCAGGGCTCGGCATGCCCCGTGCCCCAGCCACTCATCCCACTGCTAAACACCCACTGATCTCCCAGCAGTGTCATGGAAGGGACTCCTGGGTTCCATCCCAGCTCTGGGAGGGAGCTGGGGTCTAGTGGTAAGAATGGAGGGGGACAGGAGCTGGGAGCCAGGACCCTGGGGGATTTGGGGAATGGACAGAGCATTGCGTTGGGGAGGTGGTTATGCACCACGATATCCCCTAGCTTAGATACACCCCACTCCTCTCCATGGTGTCTGGACTGCAGGACCCCTTCCACCCCATGGGACAGAGACCCCTGGGTCTGACTGACCAACTGGCTAGGCGTTCTTATTACTTTGTGACTGTTTGGGGGGAGCCTCATTCTTAGGCACTGTCTGGTGACTCATGGGGGTTCCGGGGGCAGGGACAGGCTGCATTGAGGCCTGGGGGGGTTGAGAGTGAGGATGAAGTGGAGGAGGTTGGGGGGTGGAAGGAGTTGCAGGAGGAATTGGGTAGGCAAAGAGGGAGGGCTTTGGGCAGTGGGAGGAGGAGTTGGGGTGGAGTGGAAGCTCAGGGAGGTAGAGAAGTTGAGGTGAGGGTTATAGGTGTGTATTGGGCAGGTAGGGAGAGTTGGTGTGAGGGGAGGTGTGTGGGTTTGGTGTGTACTGGGGAGGTAGGGGAAGTTGGATGGGGTGAGGGGGAGGTTGGGTGCAGGGAAGGTAGAGGAGATTGGGTGCAGGTGAGGGGGAGGTGTGGGGCTGCTGTGTATGGGGGGAGGTGGCGGAGGTGGAGGAGGTTGGGTGCAGATGAGTGGGTATGTTTGGGCCCAGTGTGTACTGGGGGGAGGTGGGGGAGGTTGGATGGGGGCAAGGGGGAGGTGTGGGGCTGGTATGTACTGGGGGAAAGTGGGGGAGGTTGGATGGGGGCAAGGGGGAGGTGTGGGGCTGGTATGTACTGGGGGAAAGTGGGGGAGGTTGGATGGGGGCGAGGGGGAAGTGTGGGGCTGGTGTGTACTTGGGGGAGGTCAGGTGGGGGCACGGGGTGTGTGGAGTTTGTGTATACTGGGGAGGTGGAGGAAGTAGAGGAGGTTGGATGCGGGTGAGGGGGAGGTGGGTGTGGCTGGTGTGTGGTGGAGGAGATAGAGGAGGTTGGATGAGGGTGAGGGGAGGTGGATGTGGCTGGTATGTACTAGGGGAGGTGAGGGAGGTATAAGAGGTTGGGTGGGGATGCAGCAGACATGGGGAAGATGGTGGGGGTGTAGAAGAGGTTGGGTGGGAGTCCACCCCTCACCCTCCCTGCCTGCCTGCAGACTGAGGCTCCCCCTCCATACTGGCTTCTCCTTCTAACCTGGTTTCTGATTCTTTCCCTTTTTTGGACTAAAGTTAATTAACAAAAATAATTAACAAAAAGCAGGACAAATTTTTAACAGTCTCAGGAACTGGAGTGGGGAAGCTGGTTCCTCTCCCCCCGAAACTTGCCCCCAGCACTCCCCCAATAATACACTCCTCCCCACACAACATACAAGATAAAATCTGGACTCCCCTGGCTGGGGATACAGTCCACTCCCCTACTCTGCTGACCCCAGAGCCAGCCACTTAGGATCTACTAATCCTGCTAACATAGGCCTTGCTTTTCCTCCTTCCCCCTCCCCACCCTTCACCCCCCAAACCCGCCACCTCGTTAGAAATTACGTTAACAACTTTTTTGTGTGTGTGTTACTAACACGCTTCTTGAAAGACTCTAGCTCTGAACCAGAGATGCCAGAACTAACCCTCCTTGTCTCATCCAATGGAATGTCGGTCATTTCTTTTCAAGTCTTTAATTTAAATAGTCTCTTTTCCTTTCTTTTATTCTTACTAACCAAGATCTCTCTCTCTCTATAATACTTTATGGTTGGGAGGGGAAGGAGTTTGGGCGGGGGGGCGGGGAGGAGCAGGATGTGCAAGGGGAAGGTGGGCGGAGTCTTTTTTTTTTTTTTAAAAAAAACCTGATCGCCCTTCTTGCGATGGGAAGATTGATTTTTTCCCTCTTTTATCTCCCTTGATTTTCATGGTTGGTCATTTTTTTCCTTTTCTTCTCTTTTTTTTTTTTATTATTCCCCCTTTCCCTCATTTATTTTATTTTTTAATACATATAGCACGCAGGAATTGGACACGCTATGGTAAACAAACTGCATTACCTGGTAGATATCACTCTAATTGTCTAAACGTTTGGTTTGCCGTGGGTTTTATCTTTTCCCTTCCCTCCTTTTTGTTTTTACTTAATTAATTGGGCTTTTAATTATCATTATTTTAATTTCTTAATTTTTTCTTTAAGTACTAAACAAAAAAGTGAAATGTAATTTTCAAAACTTAAAGGTTGAAATAAACTACCCAAACACACATAAAACTAACAACTAAATAATCAAACTTTGATAAGTCTAAAAGCAAGAACTGGAAACAAACTAGTCAGCCACTCTGGAGTCAGTGCAGAAGCAACCCTGCTGCCAGAGCAGAGCTGGCATAAAATAAAAAGAATCAAATACTCACCATTCAATCAAACTTAGGTGGGTGTAGATTGAAAACCAACCAATCGACCAAACCAAGGTTGGTATAAAATTGACATGAACCAAAAATCAATGTCAGTATAAAATTGACGATAACCAGTACCCCAGGTTGGTATAAGATTAAAACCAACCTACCAAATGTGGTATTAAAAAAAATCCATTGTTTCTGAACCGCTAAAGCTTGTAATTAAATTTTTTTTAAGTAGAAACATTTTTTAAAAGTCTTTTTCTTTCTTTTCCAAAAGCAACATTTTTTAATTTGTTTATATTTTTATTTATTTTTGGGGAATTTTTTTTTTCTAAAAGCAAAATTTTTTTAACTTTATTGGATTTTTTTTCAAAAAATAAATGAAAAAAATAAAAATATATTATTTCTTTATTTTTGCTCTTTTGGTTTTACATTTTTTTATTCCTTTTACCTCCCCTCCTCAAAAACAACAACAACAAAAAATCCATGGAAAACACCATCCCATGAAGCAACTTCTGTGCGTGTCACATCTGCTCCATGGTGGTGAACCCGCCAGGGATTGTGGGAAATGGGCTAATGGCAGCCAGTGGGGTCAGGACCAGAGGTTGATTGGGGGGTGGGAGCAAGGGGGCAATGAAAGATGGACCATTAATTTGGATGTTTTGGGGGCACAAGCCACATTTCCCCCTCACCTCGCCCCTCTGCACTGTGCATCTGGGGTAGTTCCATGGGGTTATCCGCTCACACCTTCTCCAAAGCTGAGTCTCTCCATCACTCTCAGTGGTCTTTGGACCAGGCCTATAAGGAATGTCCCCCCAGCCCCACTGGGAATCCCACCCCAATGGTGTGGCGGGCTGCAGGCTGGCCTGTTAACCCCACTGGATGTCCTGGCTGTCATCCCCACTCCTCTACGGGTAGCGCCACTGGCTCTCCATATCGCATGGCATGCTGGGACAGACTGGGCATGCTGCTCTTGTGTCCGGTTTTTATTTTTAGAGCGACTCTCTGGGGCTGAACTAACACTGTGTCTGACACCATCCTTCCCACCCTCTTCCCTTCCCCTTCCCTGCTGTCCCCCACCCCACTCCTCCCACAGCTCTCACTGACTGCCAGTGCCTTTCTAACAGGAGCACCGTAGTCTGGGCCAGTTCAGGAAGGATGTGGAGCCAGGGGGTAGGGACCATAGCTCCAGCCTTTGCAAGTGTTGGGGAGGGGAGTGAGCACATGGGGCATGTGCATTGGGGGTGCTGTGGAGTGTGTAGGGCGTGTGCACTGGAGGGCTGTGAGCCTGTAGAATATGTACACTGGGGTAGGGGACAGTAAGCCACTGATTAAAACAGTAACACGTGTACGATGGAAGCCAGGCATTCAGTTGCCAAACGAGGAGGCACTGCTGCATCCCCAGCACCCCTTGTTCCAGTGCCCTGCCCAGGCGGAGGGGGGTGCATTGGCAGGGTGAGCTTGTAGGGAATGTGGAAGGATGCATACGAGTGTGAAGGGTGTGTGCATGGGGGTGCAAATATGCAATGATATGAGCATCAGGGTGAAGGAGTGTAGGGCACGTGCATGGAGGCATACGAGTGTGTAGGGTGAGTGCGTGGAGGGGTATGTATGTGAGGGTTTGTAGGAAACGTGAAGTGAGGGTATGAGTATGTGAATGTATAGATCTGTGCAGCTCTGCCATGCTCTGCTGCAGAGGTGGCTACATGCAGTATCACTGGGTTCTCACTGTTAAGGTCCCAGGCAAAGCAATGGAGTGTGTGTATGGACACATGGGGAAGTTCACAATTGACACTGGTCTGTGAGTATTACACACCCCTCCCCATTGGTCTGGGGGGCTGAGACAGCTACTAGGATGCATGATTCCCTGGGATGGTGCCAGCCATCTATAACCAGCCCATTCCCCTCCATCAGTGCAAGGGTAGCTCTCCCTTCTGATCTCACCAGCCAGGAGAGTGTCCTAGGACTCCGTGTGAGAGCAGCAGACTGCAACAGTCCTTGCCATATGAGTATCTCCAGGTGGGGAGGGGGCCTGCGAGTTGGGAGACACAACCCCTCCCCATGCAAAGTGGGCGAGGGATGATGGTGATCCTTTAGTGTGATGTGTGTGAATCAAACACATCACATTGCTGTCAGTGCACAGGGATGGGTGTGATTGTTCAGTGGACTTGTGGCCTCTTGTGCTTGTGCACACACGGGGACAGTTTCACATGGGTCCTCTGGGGTGGGTGATGTTGCAGTGGATGTGTTACCCCTGCTTGGGCATGTGTGTGCAAGCTGATTGTGGATTTAGGCATGATCATGTGCTGACATTGCCCCTGAACGTGCAACACTGATTGTGGAATATAACACACAGTTCCTTTAGTATGTATACATGTGTATGCAGCCAACACTCTTCCGCTCTGTGTGTTTGTGCAACTCACACATTGCTGCTGAGTGTGTGTGTTTCCGTGCACAGATGTGCAATTGTACAATGAAAACCTTGCTCCTTTCTGCTTTTTTTTGATTGTGCAACATACACACTCCCCCTGGGTGTGCAGGTGTGCAGCAGTGACATCTGACTCCCTTGAGTAGGCATTTTGCCCATTACTGAAAAACCAGCACCCAAAATCTATGCCCAGAGTTTTAGGATTCAGATAGGCAATGTGATGGGAAGAAGGGGGAAAGCAGGCTGGTGTGTATGGGGGGGTAATAGCTTTGGGGTGTGTGTAGGTGGAATAGCTCTGGTGCGGGTATGCGAGTGTGGGGGATAATAGCTCTGGTGCCTCTGTGTGTGTGTGTGTGTGTGTGTGCATAGGTGGAATAGCTTGGGTGTGTGTATGTGGGTGTGTGCGGTAATAGCTCTGGTGCCTGTGTGTGTTTGTGCAGGTGGAATAGCTTTGGTGCATGTGTGTGTGGAGGGGGTGCATGCTGGTGTGTGTGGGGAAATACTATGGGGTGTGTGGGTGTATGTGTGGAGTAGATCTGGTGTGTGTGTGGGGGCAATGGCTCTACATTGCACACGTGCATGTGTGTGGGACAACAGCTCTAGACACGTACACGTAGGGGCTATAACTCTCGGGGCAATAGCTCAGGTGTATGTGTTGGGCAATAGCTGTGGTGTGTATATGTGGAGAATAGCTCTGGGGTGTGTGTGGGGGGATGAACAGCTCTGATGCATGGGGCGGGGGCTGGGAATAGTTCTGATGTGTATGTGGAGAAGGCAATCACTCTGGTGTGGGTCAGGGGTGGGAATAGCTCTGTGTCAGGGACTGGGAGTCAGAGCCAGAGTCAGGATCAGGGCTGGAGCAGACTGGAGCCGGACAGGAACTAGGCAGGTGTAGGTCTGGAGTAAGGGTGGAACGAGGCTGGAGCATGGCTGGAGTAAAGCTGGGAACAATTCATGCACAGTCCAGCAACCTGCTGCTGCTGAGATTAAATGAAGACCTCTTGGCTCTTTTCAGCCAATCAGATGGGCCAGCCAGTCAGGCCCAGCTGAGCTCATTAACCTTCCTGAAAGCTGAACCGGCCAGGCTTAGCTGAGGGACATACCAACCCCTTTCAAGGGTGCCTTCCACGGGACCTCAGCCCGTCCTACTTGGGATGGGCCTGATGAAAGTCATGTAGTAACCGTAGTACATGAACTTCCTCTGCTGGTTCCCATTACTGGTCATTAGGACCGTAGCCCTCCCGTTTCGTTAAGTAATGAAGCTCGCCCTATACTTACTTGGAGTCAATAATTTGCTGGACATGGTATTTTTCTTGCCCAGGGACTGCAATGGGTAGTGATGACAGATTGTATTAACCTGGGAAGGGGTCCACAAGAGGGAGCGATGAAACACAGGATGGGTCTTCATTGACTCTGGTAATAGAAACATGAATATCACTGGGTTGATCTGCTTGAGGATCCTGAATGGGCTTAGCTATTGATGATAGCTGGGTTGATCTGAGATTTCAAGTTGATAGCCAGACTTTGTCCTCAGTGCTAAAGTGAGGTGTGGCATGGTAGCCCTGATCAGCATAATACTTGTAGGTTTCCTTGGAGGCTTCCAGATGTTCTGTAAGTTCTTGTTGCATGTGATTCAGATACGTGACTGGTCCGCCGCTGCAGGAACTGGGGAGTTTGTGGGCAATGCTGGGTGAAAGCAGAGATAAAAGCCGTAATTTTTGTGGAATGAGCTCTGTTGGGTGGAGGCATGGATTGAATTGTTGTAGGTGAACTTGGCTTATGACAGGAGGGAGACCCAATTATCCTGGTGATAATTTAAGAACCGCTGGAGGTATTGCTTTATGATCTGGTTTATCTGTTCTGTCTGTTCATTGGCCTCAGGTAAAGAGCTCTATATGCAGGAGTTTTAAAAGTCTGTGCCAGAAATGGGAAACAGATTGTGGGTCTCTGTCTGACACAGTGCTAGTCAGCAGTCCCTGGAGCCGGAAGACATGCTTTAGAAAGAGGCAGGCTGTTTGCAGGGTTGTAGGGAATGTGTGAGAAGGGACAAAGTGGGCCATTTTAGTTAAGAAGTCAACTGCACCTAGCACCACTGAACAACCATGGGAGCAAGGTAATTCTACAGTGAAGGCCAGGGACTTGGTAGACCAGGATTAAGTTGGGGTGGGCAAGGCCTGGAGGAGACCAAGTTGTAGGAATTAACATATTTCATGGTATACTAGTCCATACCAGTGCATACATGGCCACCATGAAGTTCCATGAAACTAAGTTTCTTGTTTTAGTTCCACCAAAGGGACCAGCGAGCGGTGAGGCATGACATGATTTCAGAACTTCGAGCATAGGCTGACCACCTGGGACATAAATGCATAGTTCCATTGATAGACCATCAGGTGATATAATACATCTGAGGAACGTGATCGTACTGTGATCAAATTCACATTTCTCCAATTTAAAAATGAGATAATCCTGGCAAACCCTTTCCAAAACTCAGAATACATATTGGTCATGAAGGGCTTGATCCTCAGAAAAAACAAGAATATTGTTGAGGTAGAGAGCGATGAATTGGTCCAACAGGTCTCTGAAAGTGTTATGGATAAAGTGTTGGAGCACTGCACAGCCTGAAGGCCATTAGTAAGTATTCCAAGTGTCCCTATCAGGTATGGAATGCAGACTTCCACTCATCCCCTTCCCAGATACGGATCAGAAGGGTTAATCCCTTTTCCAGATTCTTTTGTAGATACTCTTGGAGCATCCACAACTCAGGAACTGAGAGGGAGTAAATATATCCAAAAGGGATATCCACCCCTGGCTGGAGGCCAATGGGACAGTCATAGTGACTGTGAGGCAGGAGGATATCAGCCTTTCTCTTGTCAAAGAATTCTGCAAGGTCCCAGTATTTCATCAGTATTGTCAAGGCAGGTGTTGACTGGAGAGTCTACTGGACTCAGCCTTTCTGTCCCAGGGTAACCAAAAGGTCAGGGTTTCCTTGGGGTTATACTAGAAATGAGCCTCCAACTTGAGACCTGGTTCAGGGTGACAAGACTATTGACCGTAGGACAAGAGGAAACTAATCATTCCTGCCCTCCAGAGGATGTGGATCATGAGTGTGATAACACCATGGATGTCCAGGAAGTGCGGGAACAAACCAGACCCAATTGAATGGCTTTGCGATGCCACTGAAGAGTTGTGATTTTAAGGGCGCAGTCTCAGAGGTGATGAGACCTAATAAGAGGAATGATCCGTCAATGGATTCTGTTACATTGGGTAAGTCCTTGTGCTGTGCTGGGATCCTGTGTGCGCAAGCGAAGTCCAAGTCCATAAAGCTTCCAGAGGAGACAGCGTCAGTCATTGCTTTCGTGCTGACCTCCATCAGAGTAGGATGCTGTAGACAGAGTGGAAGCAGAAGGTGCTTCAGTGCTGATTAGATGCCACACCAGTGGGGAGGTCCGGGGGCTGTGGCCTGGCATTTTCCAGTTGAGATATGGAACTAGCCTTTGCAGTACAGGTCAAAGCAAAGTGCCCAAATTCCCCACAGTAGAGGCAGAGATCCAATACCTGGCATCAGGCCTTCTCCGCCATGACCACCTACACAAGTTCAGACTGTGCAGTGGGCACTGGATGTTGACTGACCGGTGCTGTTGAGACAGATGTGAATTGAAAAGCCACTCTCCTTTCTTGGCAGTGTTCCAATAAGCAATTGTCTGTCTTGAGGCATAGGTTGCTAAATGTGTCCAGAGAAGTGGAGAATACTATCCATGCAAGCTCATCTTTGATTTCATCATTTGGATCAAGCCGGAAACGATAGCGCTGAAAGGCCTTGTTTTCATTCTGCGTCTGTCACCCATGTATCAAAAATCTGCAGCGTAGTTAGCAAGTGGCTGACATCTTTGCCTCAGGATCTGGAGCATGACTTCTGCCCTGCGCGTACAATTTGGGTGGTCAAAGATCACTGTTGAGGCTTGGACAAACTCCTTGAACTGACTCAAGAGGGGACTAGATTTCTCAAGCAGTTGAGAGGCCCATGCCAATGCTTCCCCAGTCAGCAGATTAATAAGTCCCACCCTGGTTCGGTCTGTGGGAAAGAACTGCAGGTCCATCAGGAACAGGAGAGGGCACTGGTTTAAGAATTTGTGGAATTTTTTGTAGTCACTGTCAAACTTGTCAGGTATTGGGATCTGCAGTTCTGGAGGGGCCTGAGTCACTGACTATGTGGCTTGCACCCGGCGCGCTACATTATGTTCCTGCAGGGCATTGACTTAGGTTTGTAGGGGTCAATCCCTGCAGCCAAATCAGGTCTTCTCTGTTCTTTGGGCTGCTCAAGCTATCAGGGACTGGGATGTGGCAGTCTGACCTAATGGTTAGAGCCAAGGGTCAGCGCTGAAGTCGGAAACCAGGAGACAAGCCAAGGGTCAGAGCCAGAGTTAGAAGCCAGGCAAGGGCGCAGGGCTGGAGCAAGGCTGGAAACAAGGCAGGCACAAGGGAGATTGCAGTTGCAGGTGTAAGCATTGAGCAGCCATGGACTGCTGCCACTGCTGAGCTTAAATGCAGACCTGCGTGTGTGTGTGTGTGAGAGAGAGAGAGAGAGAGCAGTAGCTCCCTGTATGTGTCATGAACTGGGGCAGGAGTGGTAAAGTATAGTGGTCAGAGCTGTAGTCAGAGGCCAGGAACGAGCCAAGGGTCAGAGCTAGAGTCAGGAACAAGGCAAGGGAGAAGGGCTGGAGCAGGACAAGAACAAGGCAGAAGCGTGTCTGGAGTAAGGCAGGAGACAAGGCAGACACAGAAGAAATTGCAGCTTTGGGCTTAAGTGTTGAGCAGCCACTAGCCTACTGCGGCTGCTGGGCTTAAAAGCAGTCCTGGTGATGCCTCTCAGCCAATTAGGGTATCTGCAGGTCAGCTGGCTGGTCTCAAACTCATGATTCCTGACAGTATCCCTCCTTTTTGAGGAGCACCTCCTAATGGCTCTAGGGCCAGGCATCTTAGTATAGTTTGGTGGAAGTCCCATAGTTGATCTGGGACATAGATGTTCTCTTTTGGTTCCCAGGACTGGTCATTTGGACCATAGCCCATTCAGTCCACCAGATACTGGAGTTTTTCCTAATTCACTGGGGTGTGTGCGTCAAGAATCTGTTCTACCAAGTATCCTTCCTGCCCTCTAATGGTTGTGGGTGGTAGCAGTGTGTTGGAGTGGTTCAGGAATGGCTCTCAGTGCAAGGCTTTAGAAGGGAGACATGAAATATAGGACGGATCTTTAGGAACTTGGGTAGCTGTCACTTGAATGTTACTGGGTTCTCCTAGCTTGAGACTGTGAATGGGGCCAGGTACCACTGCTCTAGCTTGGCAGATGGGTGAGCTGATTGAAGAATCTGAGTGGATAACCAAATCAAGCCAAACACCATGGCACGGTTCCAGGTGATCTGGCAACCTTGGCCAGCATGGTGCTTGCAAGCCTCTTTAGCAGATCACTACTATTCCTTGAGTTATTGGTGCACTTGGTGCAGGTGGGTGGTCAAGTTCATGGCAGCAGGTACTAGGAACTCATGGATGTGTCTGGATGGCAATGTGGATGAAAGCCATAGTTACCGAAGAATGGGCTTTGTTAGGCGGAAGTGTGGGTTGCATTTTGTAGGCAAATTCTGCACATGAAAGCAGGGAAAACCAGTTATCCCTGGTGGTAATTCAAAAATTAGCGGAGATACTGTACAAGAATCTGATTCACTCATTCTGTTTGCCCATTAGTTTGTAGGTGATAGGCAGATAAGGTGAGAGGCTCAATGCCAAGAAGTCTTAGAAACTCCCTCCAAAAATGAGATGCCAGTCTGACATGGTGCCAATTGGTAGTCCATGGTAACAGAAGATGTTCTCTAAGAAGAGATGTACCATTTCCAAGGTAGTAGGGATGGCGTGGGACAGAACCAAGTGCGCCATCGTAGTTAGGAGATCGGCCATGATTAGGAGTCATTGTGTGCCCATGACAGTGAAGCCTCTGCCCAATTAAATCACTAGATACAGTCGACCAATGCTGGGGTGGAATAGGCAAGGGTTGGAGGAAGCCAAGCTGTCTGGAGTGTGGACTCTTGGTTCCAGAATAGAGGTTTGCAGGACTTCATATATGTCTTGATGTAAATGCATAGATCTGGCTACCAGAAAGTTAACCAAACTGGGCTCCTGGGCTCGGATTGACTGAAGTGACTAGCAAGCAGCATGTTGTGTCATAATTTAAAGACCCCAAGTCTAGGCTGGCCCTCTGTAACACAAATGAGATCCCTGTGATAGAGAACACCATCTTGTAGTCTGAACTCTGAGTCTGGCTGGGCATCTCCACCTCCCAGGGTCTGGCGGATCTGGGTTGCAAACACATCAATGGGCAGCAGAGAATGAATGCAGGGAATCAGACTGCTGTCTACAGACTCGTTGACAAAAAGTGGGCACTTTAAAAATGGTGAAAGGAGGTTCTCCACCAGGTTCAAGATACTCATCCTTGAAAGACAGAGCATTCACCTTTCAATATCCTGTCCCAGACAACAGGTTACCATGAAGTCAAATCAGACAACAAGGAGGGACCAGCGGATCTGGCGTTGATTGTGGTGTCTGGCCATTTGGAGGGATTCCAGGTTCTGGTGGTCCATAAGAACCTGGACTTAGAACTAGGCTCCCTCTAAGGATGACGCCATTCATAGACTCATACTCATAGACTCCTAGACTCTAGGATTGGAAGGGACCTCGAGAGGTCATCGAGTCCAGTCCCCTGCCCTCATGGCAGGACCAAATACTATCTAGACCATCCCTGATAGACATTTATCTAACCTACTCTTAAATATCTCCAGAGATGGAGATTCCACAAC
>NC_133785.1:8115816-8223937 GCF_003597395.2 Chelonoidis abingdonii
AATTTAATAAGCGTACTTTCTATGCCAACATCTAAGTCGTTGATGAAGATATTGAACAGAGCCGGTCCCAAAACAGACCCCTGTGGAACCCACTTGTTATACCTTTCCAGCAGGATTGGGAGCCATTAATAACTACTCTCTGAGTACGGTTATCCAGCCAATTATGTACCCACCTTATAGTAGCCCCATCTAAATTGTATTTGCTTAGTTTATTGATAAGGATATCATGTGAGACCGTATCAAATGCCTTACTAAAGTCTAGGTATACCACATCCACTGCTTCTCCCTTATCCACCAGACTCATTATCCTATCAAAGAAAGCTATCAGATTCCTCGAAGGCCACCTTGTCCCAGATATCATAATTTCTTTCCACTGGAGTTAGTTTACAGGAATGAAAGGCAGAGGCATGAAGTTGGCTATGAGGGCCACTTGTTTTGATAACACTGCACCGATTGCAAAGTTTGATGGTCAGCTTCCACCATGAATGGCTTAGTGGGATCTGGATGGACAAGGATGGATGCTGTGGTGAAATCTTTTTTAGCAGATCTATGGCAGGGTGGGCTTCTAAGGACCAGATGAACCTGGATCCTTTTCACAAAAGTATTGTCATCGGAGCGACCAGGCTAGAAAACCCCATTAGCTGTTGGTAAAAGTCGCCCAAGCCCTGGAATCACTGTATCTCTTGTGTGTCCTTTGGAAAAGCCCAGTTGGATACGGCTGCCACTTGCACGGGTCCATAGTTAGTCCCTTTGAGGAAACAATGTACCCAAGGAATTTGACTGTGCCCTGATCAAATTCACACTTCTTAAAGTTGGCATATAAGTTCTGGCAGAGTCTCTCTAGGGGCTTGTCTACACTTACCAGGGGATCGACACGTGGTGACTGATGAATCAGTGGTTGACTTAGCGAGTCTAGTGAAGACCCACTAAATCAACCACAGATCACTCACCCGATGACCCCTGTACTCCACCTGAATGAGAAGTGCAAAGGGAGTTGACTGGAGAGTGTCTCCCGTTGACATAGCGTAGTGTGGACCCTGCAATAAATAGATCTAAGTACGTCGACTTCAGCTATGTTATTCACGTAGCTAAAGTTGTGTAACTTAGATCGATCTTCTCCTGTTCTGTAGATGCAGTGTATATATTGGTTGTGGGGACCTGGATCTGCAGATGAAGGTCCTCAGAGGATGTCATCGAGGTAAATAATCACAAATTGGCCCAGCATGTCCCTAAAGATATTGTTAATGAAATGCTGGAAAGTCAGTGGAGCATTGCACAAGTCAAATGGCATAACCAACTACTCCAAGTGTCCATATTATGTGCAGAAGGCAGTCTTATATTCATTTCCTTCTTGAATCTGAACCGAGTTATGAGTTCCACAAAGGTCCAACCTAGTGAAGACCTTGGCAGAGCAAAGTCTTTCAGAGAGCTTGATGAGGGGTAAGGGCTACTGGTTCCAGATAGTAACATTGTTTAGTGCCCGGTAATCCACACAAGGCTGCAGGGAAACCATCCTTCTTATTCACAAAGAAAATTGAAGCCCCAGCTGGGGACATGGAGGGATGGATGAACCCCTTGTGCAGATTTTCTTGGTGATAGCTCTGGAGAACTTGTAACTCATGCGCTGAGGGAGAATAGATATGCCTGAAAGGTCCCTCTGCTCAGTCTAGAGGTCGGTCAGCAATATGCCAGCTTCCTTTTTGTTGTACTTGTCAGCTAAGTCTTGATATTTGATGGATACCGAGGCTATTGGGAAGGCAGTGGGGGTTGACTTGGCCTTGGCTACACTGGAGAGTTGCAGCGCTGGTAGTGGCTTTACAGTGCTGCAGCTTACTCCCCGTCCACACTGGCAAGGCACATACAGTGCTGTATCTCCCTTACAGCGCTGGTTGTACTCCACATGGGCGAGAGGAATAAAGAGAGCAGCGCTGGTGCTGCAGCGCTGGAGTGCCAGTGTAAACAGCGATTAATCTTACTACGCTGTAACTGACCTCCGGAATTTTCCCATAATGCTTTTAACTAAAGAACTCTCTTTGTTTTGTTATGATGCCTCTCTTTGTTTTGTTGTGAACTCGGGGCTCTGGCCCACGCTGCTTATCTAAAAAACAAACACAGCTACTGTTTGCTCAAGCAGAGGCAGGTAGGGAATGTCCACAGCTAGTGTTTGCTTGAGGAGAGAAACAGCAGGGTGGGGGAGTCCGTCAGAGCAGCTGCTTATCTGGTCTGAAGGCTATTTGCAGTTAAGAGTGAATGAGACGGGGTGAGGGAACCTGTCACAGTCCACCCCACCCCCATTCTTTTGAAAAGCACATTGCAGCCACTTGAACGCTGGGATAGCTTCCCATAATGCACCACTCCCAACACCGCTGCAAATGCTGCAAATGTGGCCACACTGCAGCGCTGGTAACTGTCAGTGTGGCCACACTGCAGTGCTTTCCCTGCACAGCTGTACGAAGACAGCTTTAATTCCCAGCGCTGTATAACTGCAAGTGTAGTCAAACCCTAAGTGGGCAGACTGGTGAGTGACTGGGTCCAAAGAAAGAAGTGAACCATCAACGGACTCTACCAAGTCAGGGGTAATTTTGCACTGGGTGGGGACATTATGCACTTAGGCAAATTCCAAGTCTCTGAAATTACCTGAGAAACTGCTGTACACTTGCACTTCCAGGTAAACCTCTGACATTGTGGGGTAGCATAGCTGGAGCAGGAGAAGTGGGTGTGTTAGGCACCAATTGTCCATCCAGAGTACTAGCAGAGAAATGTTTGTGCAAGGTACTAGAGTGAGAGGTAGAACCGCAACCTGAGTCTACAGGTTCTGCAAGATGAGACAGGAAGATGGCCTTAGCAAGATCCACCCCAGTAGTGGAACCTGTCCCTTCTCCATTTTTAAGTGGGCTACTCAAACTGGCATGGACCAGGGCATGAGCAGTCACATCTAGTAGTTGGAGCTATAGCAGTCAGACCTAGTGATTGCACTAGGGTTCAGAGCCAGAGTCAGGTCCCAGGCAAAGGAGCAGGACTGGAGTGGGACAGGAACAAGGCAGGATCAGGCCTGAAGCAAGGCTAGGGACAAGGCTTAGAACAAGGCATGCACAGGAGGAATCATAGGAGCAGATGTGTGTTGGTGGGGACTACAGTTCTGGTGCTTCTGTGTGTGGGAATAGGTGTGTTATGTGTGCAGGGTGAGTAGCTCTTGTGTGGGAGAATAACTGTGGTGCGTGTGTGTGAGTGGGTAGAAATAGCTATGGTGTGCCTGCGAGGAAATAGCTCTGGGGTATGTGTGTGTGCAGGCGGAATCTCTCTGCTGTGTGGATGTTTGGAGGGATAGCTCATGTGTGCATGTGAATGTGAGAAGTAACTCATTTAGTGGGGAAATGTCTGTGAGTGTAGTTCTGGTGTGTGGAGGAGGAGAATTCTAGTGAATGTTTGATGGGAAAGCTCTGGTTTGTTTGTGTATGGGGCTCTGTTGTGTGCAAAGGGGAGAGCTTTGGTGTGTGTTGGGGATACTGTGTTGTGACTCAGGGGAGAGCCCTGGCCCATGTGTATTGATGGGAGTTTCAGTGTATATGCACAGCAAAGGAGAGCTCTGGGGTGTGTGTGTGTGAGTGTGTTTTTTTGAAAGAGAGAGACCTATTGCATGTGTGTGGAGGGATAGCTAATGTAGGTGTTGCGGGGGAGACCTCTGCTGTGGAAGGGGAAGCTAGCTCTGCTATATGTGTGAGGGAGGAGTCCTTGAGGGGTTGGAGGGGCGTGTGTGTATATGTGTGTGTCGATGGCTCTGGGGTGTGTGTGTGTGTGTGAGGGAGGGTTTTGGAGTGTGTGTGGAAGGGGGATAGCTCTGGTGTGTGTGTGTGTGTGTGAGAGAAAGAGAGAAGTGTGTGGAGAAGAGGGCTATCTCTGGTTTGTGTGGGGAAGGCCAGGTGTGTATGTTTGTATGTGTGAGCTCTAGGATGTATGTGAGGGAGGGCTCTGGTGTGTGTGGGAGGAGGGTTCTGGGGTTGTAGTACAACCCACACTCTTGTTTACCGATCACACAGGTGCTCCCGTTACAAACCACCCCCCAGCCAGCCCACTCCATTTCCATCATTTTAACCCCGCCTTCTCCCTCTCTCGTGCATGCCTCAGCCTGCAATCTCTTTCTTTCTCTCTCTGTGCCCCCCGTTGGTCCATGACCCTCCCTTGAAACCTCCAAACCTGTCTAACATGCACGGCTCTGGCTATCGCTCATTCTGCCTTTCTGCCCTGCATGGCCCTCTCTCTCTCTCCATCCGAGTCTCTTTCTCTTCGCCAATTTCTCTCTTTGATGATTAATTAATTAATTAACCAAGAGCCATGATTAATGCCAGCTGATAATTAACTCCTGTGGTACTAATACTGTGCTAATAAAGATTGTCTTACTGTTCCTACTAACTGCCATTTTTCTGTCTGAACTTTTAAGTTTGTCCGAGGAAAACAGATCCCCAAATTATTTTACTAATGCAAAACATCCCCACTCCCTTTCCCACAGGGGCGCTCTGTCCTATACGGGGCCTGTCTGAACTGGGATCCCTCCTTTTAGATTAGCTTTTTAGTGGGGGCAGTTTGTCCGCAGATGAGATTTTTGGTTTTTTAACTAACAGATTTCTAGCCTGGCTCTGACAGGGGAGTGGTGTCTAGTGGTTAGAGCAATGAGATTGGGGGAAAGCTGGGAGGCAGAACTCCTGGGTTCTGTACCCAGCTCTTGCAGGGAAATGGGGTTGAGTGGGTTAGAGTGTGCAAGATGTGGGGTTGGGAGCCAGGACTTCTGCCTTCTATCCCCAGCTCTCAGTGGGGAGTGGGATCTGGTGGTCAGAACAGGATAGGGTTGGGAGTCAGGATGCCTGGGTTCTATGGCCAGCTCTTGTAAGGAAGTGGGTCCAGTGTGTTAGAGCTGGGGGGAATGGATTAGGAGTCACAGCTTCTGAGTTCTATCATTGGCTCTGGGTGGGGAGTGGGAGCTGGTGGTTAGAGTAGGAAGGGCTGGGAGTCAGGATTCCTGGGTTCTATTTCCAGCTCTGGGAGGAAACTGGGTAGGAAACTAGTAATAAAAGCAGAGGAAGCTGGGAACTCCTGTTTTATTCCCAGCTGTAGGGGGGTGGGGGGGAGGCTGTCATCTGTCTGTCCCTGACTCGCTCCGTCAGGGAGCTCCCTCTGCTGTTTTCACCCTGGGGCTTGTAGCCAGGTCAGGATCCAAGAATGACTTCAGCTGCTGCATATTCTGTTAGCTGGAATGTCATAGGTCTTGTCTGAGTGTCGCCTCCATGTGGTGATGTGGGTCTTCATTGGCCTGTGCTTAATGGAGTGCTTAACGGAGCCTCTTCCAACCACACGGTCAGCCTGTCTAGCAACTTAAGGGACAGTTCCACCCCAAGGCTTTAGCCTTTGACAGCACGACTTGGGGAAGGGCACTGTTTACAAGGAGGGACCCCAGGTTGGACTTTACGCCTTCCTGCCCTTCCCTCCCCCTTCCTATTCTAACTTCTTTTGCATGTCGTTGTACTGACCAATACTAATGTGACCCCCCCACAGCCTCCCCTCCCCCCATCCCCTGCTTTATGGGGAAGAGGAAATCAACCAATTGAAAGGAGTTTAACAAACCACAATCCCCCATCCCCAAATCCCTCACCATAACCTCTCACCCATGCACTCCCCCTGGGTATCAAGAAACAGTCCCCCAACAAACAGCTCCCAAACAAAGAAAAACACAACTAGTCCTACTGGCCACCTTTGTAGTCCCCCCAATAAACACAATGGTTCCTCCAGGCCAGAGCCCTCATATGCACAAGATTTGATGGGTTGAAACAAGAATTGGAAGGGATGGGGTACAAAATGCAGCCCCATCCTGTCTCCCCCAAATCTCATGACACGGGGTTAACAATTTCTGCTAGGGTTGTTGTGGTACCTATATACCAGGGGAAAATACTTGCAGGAGAGACTGACTTACCTCATTCCACTGCATCAGAGATCAAGCCTGGATCAGAACCAGTACCCAAAGCAGTGGGGTGGACTTTGGATCTGAACTAGACCCAACACTGTGATCTGGTTAGCGAGCATTGTGGGGCAAAGCCCCAACATGTGCTGCAAGGGGTTGCTGCAGCATTGGGCTTCACGTCCTCCCGCGGCAAACAGGATGGATATGCAGGGCATCAGGGAGGGCTGGTGGGGGTAACAGAGGATTTATCTGTGTACTGATACACCCTTGGTGTGCGTGTGTGTGTGTGTACTACCACTGGAATAGGATCCGAACAGCTTGTATAGCATGTGTGTGTGTGTGTGTGTGTATGTGTGTGCATACTGTCCCCTACTGGATAGGTTCAGAAATGCCTGTGTGTGGTTGTATATGCTGCTTCATAGTGAATATAGAGGGAGTTCTGATTTTGTTCTGGGTAGTGTGTGTGTGTGTGTGTGAGAGAGAGAGAGAGAGAGAGAGAGAGAACACTCTCTGTGTAAGTACTACCCCTATTGGATAGGATCAGAACTGCCTATGTGTGCATGTGTACACTGCTCAATCCTGGGATAGAATGAGGACTGCCTCTAAGTTTGGTGGTCTTCTGCTCCTCCTAGACAGGAGCAGATTGGCCTCTGTGTGTGTGTGTGTATATACTGCTCATTAATGTATTGTTCAGGAGTGTCTGTATGTGTATTTGTGTCCTTTTCAATACTGCATAAACGGAGGACTACCTGTATGTGTGATGCTCCCTGCTAGATAGGATCAGAAATGTATGTATGAGCATACATGCATATGTACTGCTCTCTACTGGAGACGATCATAACTGTGTGTGCGTGTGTACTGCACCTCATTGAACAGGCTCAGAACTGCCTGAGTGTGTGTATACTGTTCCATACTGTACAGAATCAGAAGTGTGTGTGTGTACATGCATGTGTGCATGCACATATACTGCCCCCTATTGGACAAGATCAGAACTGCCTCTGTGTCTGCATGTGTGTGTACTGCTCCATACTGTGTATAATCAGAACTGCCTGTCTTTAGGCATGCTTGTATGTACTGCCCCATACTAGAAATGATCAGAAGTGTGTGCACGTGCATGCATGTGATGCTTCCTACTAGATAGGATCAGAAGTGCGTGTACGCAAATGGATGTGTACTGCCTCCAACTGGAGATGACCATAATTCTCTGTGTATGTACTGCCCCCTGCGGAACAGAATCAGAACAGCGTGTGTGTGTGTGTGTGTGTGTGTGTGTGTGTGTGTGTGTGTGTGTAAGAGAGAGAGAGACTATAGAATCAGAACTGCGTATATGCGTGTGCTAATGTGTGTTGCCCCATCCTGGACATGATCAGAACTGCCTCAGTGTGTATGTGTGCATTACTCCCTACTAGACGAGTTCAGAAGTGTGCATGTGTTCATGTATGCCTATTGCCCCCTGTGTCAGATATTCATCATAATTGCTTGAGTAAGTGTGTGTATTACCCCCTACTAGATAGGATTAGAACAACCTGTGAGTGTGTGTGTGTGAGAGAAAGAGATTGAAAGAGAGGCCTGGTCTACACTACGCGTTTAAACCGAATTTAGCAGCGTTAAACCGATTTAACCCTCCACCCGTCCACACAACGAAGCCCTTTATATCGATATAAAGGGCTCTTTAAACCGATTTCTGTACTCCTCCCCGATGAGGGGCGTAGCGTTGAAATCGGTATTGCCATGTCGATGGTGTATTGTGGCTACAAATCGATGGTATTGCCTCGCGGGCGGCGATAATCACAGCGTGCACCAATTGTGACCTCTCTGAAAGGCCAATTGAACTCGGATGCACTGCAACGGTAGATAGACAGAAAAATCCCCCGACTACTTGATTAGCATTCCTGTTTTGCCAGCGTGGCCGCTGATGACAGTCATGGCGGCGATGCATCCACATCCAAAAAGAGCTCAGCACGGACGTCAAGGCAGAGACACTGGAATTGATATGCTGTAATGGGCGAGACAAAGTCTGTTCTCATCAGAAGCTCCCTACAGAAACAAATGCAAAGCATTGAAAAAATCTCCAAGGCTAATATACAAGGTCCACAGCACGTGCTGTATGACCAGCATAAACAAGGAAGCCAAAGATCAAATGAACGCTCATAATGGAGGGGAGTGGGTACGTGAGGACTCCAGCTATCCAACACGTACCACTGCAGTCTCGAAAAGCATTTGGCATTCTTGGCTGAGCTCCCAATGCCGAAAGGGTCAAAAAACATTTTCCCGGTGTTTCACAGGGTGTATGTCATCAATTTACATCGTCTCCCCCCCTGAAAGAAATGGGTGAAAGAAAAGTGTTCATCGCCTTTTTTCACATGGTCCAAGCCTGCTATGTCATATACTGATGTCGCTGGTAGACGGGGTGCGCAGGCTGAACACCAGCATAACCCTTTCCGTGGCAGACGGACAATTGAATGTTCCATCGTCACAATCACAGTGAGTGCCCTGATGGCCTCAGGTGAGAGTCAGTCAGGGCGCCTGGGAAAGATGGAAAGTGACTCAGGTCATTCCTGACGATTGGTAAAATGGGGCTGGTAACTGTCGCTCATCGATAGACAACCTGGAGGTCGTGAGCTTCTATAGCAGCCGCCCTCACCCTTTCATGTCTAAAAAGAAAGATCGTACTGCTGGACATATCATAAGAGCGGAAGCTGCGACTTGCTCTCACCGCCCCCAACCTTTAATGTCCTGCCTGGATACTATCATAGCAGTTGGAGGCTTCCGCCCCATATTTATTCATAAAAGTCAGTTTTCTAATGTCTGCATTCTTTATCTAATTCATCAACAAATATGGGGGAACCTGCACTCGGTAGCCCCAGGAGGTGGGGGAGGAGGAAGGCATGGTGGGGATGTTGCAGGGACCCCTAGAAGCATGAGCTCATCCTTTCGCTGGAGCTCTGCTCTGAGTCCAGCGCTGTGCTCTTGGTTCCTAGTACTTCCCATATCTATGAAGGACTTGACTCTATTGACAAAACTAAGAATAGGGAAATACGGGGAGAGTCTCATTTTTAGACAAAACATAAAGAAGGGAATGACCCGGGGAGTCATTCCCATTTTTGTCCATGCACCCCCGGCCGACCTCAGCGAGGCCAGCCAGGAGCATCCATGACAGCAGCAGACGGTACAAAACGACTGATAACCATCATCTTATCACCAATTTACAATGGCAGACGGTGCAGTAGGGATGGCAACCGTCTTTGCTACCTTGCAAAGGCAAATGAATGCTGCTGTGTAGCACTGCAGTACTGCATCTGTCAGCAGCATCCAGTACACATACAGTGACAGTGACAAGGCAAAACGGGCTCCATGGTTGCCATGCTATGGTGTTTGCCAGGGCAATCCAGGGAAAAAGGGCGCGAAATGATTGTCCGCTGTTGCTTTCACGGAGGAAGGATTGAGTGATGACATTTACCCAGAATCACCCGCGACACTGTTTTTGCATTGGGATCTCAGCCCAGAATTCCAATGGACGTGGGAGACTGCAGGCACTATGGGATAGCTACGGGATAGCTACCCACAGTGCAACGCTCCGGAAATCGACGCTAGCCTTGGTACATGGATGCACACCGCCAAATTAATGTGCTTCGTGTGGCCGCGTGCACTCAACTCTATACAATCTGTTTTACAAAACCGGTTTATGTAAAATCGGAATAATCTCGTAGTGTAGACATACCCAGAGAAAACGAAAACTGTCCCCTACAGGACAGAATGAGAATTTCTTGTCTCTATGTGTATGGACTGCTCCTGGATACCTAGGATCACAGCTCTGTGTGTATGTGTGCGTGCGTGCAAGCAAGCAGTGCCCTCTACTGGTCAGGATGAGATATACCTATCTTTCCGCACACTGCAGAAGGCTCAGAACTGCCTTCTCTTACCCCAGTCTATCCCACTCTGAACAACCATTACCTTCAGATTATCTGATACCTTCTCTCCCTGTATCCTGCCTGTGGGCTGGCTATTACCTTTCCACAGTCTCCCACTGACCAAGTGTTTCTCCCTTCCTACTTCTCTCCTGGCCGAGCCATCACACACACACACGCGCGCGCATGCGCGCACGCACGCCCTGTTACTGCTTCCCCACAGGCCATCTGTTACCTCCCTCTAACCCCTGTTAACTTCCCCCAGAACAGCTGTTACCCCAACTTCTGTACTCTCCACATACCAATTGTTACCAACCCTCTCCATACAACTTTATCACAGAACAGCTGTTCTCTACACCCATACCACAGTGGCCATTGCTGCCATAGCCTCCTCCTGGAACACCTGTTCCCCATGTCTCCTCCCAAAGCAGCAGTTACCCACCGTCCTGCCCGAGATTGGCTGCTACTCCCCTACCCACAGCCCGCTCAGGGAACAGCGGTTATCACCTTAACCACCAAATACTCACTGAATGGCCATTCCCCCTCCAACAGCCTCCTCACAGAATGGCAATTCCACCCCCTGACAGCCTCCTCACAGGACAGCCATTCCTATCCCCCCACCCCTGGCCTCCTCACACAATGGCCATTCACCTCCAACACCTTGCTCACTGAATGGCTATTTCTTGGTCCCCCGCCTTCTCACAGAATGGCTATTCTGCCCCCTGACAGTCTCCTCACAGAACAGCCATTCTGCTCCTCTGCCCCCCGCCCAACCTCCTCACACACCGGCCATTCCTCACCCACCTACTCACTGAATGGCCATTACCCCTCAAACAGCCTTCTCACTAAATGGCTATTTTTCTCCCCAGCCTCTTCACAGAATGGCCATCCACCCCTCACAGCCTCCCCAGAGAACGGCCATTCCCCCTCCTCCCCCAGCCTCCTCAGACAAAAAGGCCATTAACCCTCCAAAATCCTCCTCACAGAATGGCCATTTCCCCCCTCACAGCCTCATCAGAGAACAGCCATTCCCCCTCCTCTCCCAGCCTTCTCAGACAAAAAGGCCATTAACTCTCCAAAATCCTCTTCATAGAATGGCCACACACACCCCTCCCACACACACAGAGTGGACATTCCCCCTCCAACAGCCTCCTCAGAGAACGGCCATTCCCCCTCCTACCCCAGCCTCATCACACAACGCCCATTCCCCCCCTGCCTCCTCACAGAACAGCCAACCCCCCCCACCCCCGCATCATCCTTACAGACTGGCCATTCTCCCTCCACCAGCCTCCTCACACAACTGCATTTCCACCCCCACCCCTTGCAGTCTCTCGACTGAACAGCCATTTCCCTCTCCAAACAGCCCTCGCCCACAGAATGGCCATTCACTCCTTCCAGCCTCTCAGTGAACGCCTATTACCCCTCCACTAGGCGTCTCGCTACACTAAATGGCCATTTACCTTGTCAGCCTCCTACAGAATGGCCATTCCCACCTCACAGCCTCCTCAGAGAATGGCCATTCCCCTTTCCCCCAGCCTCCTTACAGAACGGCCATTTCCTGGCCCCTCAGCCTCCTCTATGGAGAACGGCCATTTCCCCTCCTCCCCCAGCCTCCTTCAGAGAACGGCCATTCTCCCCCCCACAGCCTACCTTACAGAACGGCCATCCCCTCCCCCCTGCGCTTCCATTGGCCAGTCCCTTCCCCCCAGCCTCTCACACACATGGCCTATCCCCCCCCCCCCCCCCCGCCCTCCTCACATAACGGCCATTCCTCTTCCCTCACCCTCCTCACTGAACGGCCATTCCCCAATTTTCCCCAGCCTCCTTACTGATCAGCCATTTCCCCACGTCCCCCACATCCTCATCAAACGGCCATTTTCCCTCCCCCCCCAGCCTCCTCACACAATGGCCATTCCACCTCCAACAGCCTCCTCACAGAACGGCCATTTCCCCTCCTCCCCAGCCTCCTCACACAATGGGCATTCATTCAACTTCCTCCCCTCAGCCTCCTCACTAGCAGCCATTACCCCTCCCCACAGATGTGCCTGTACCCCCATCTTTTCTTGGAGCTGCCATTACGCCCAGTGTGTCAGAGGTCCCAACTGCCCAAACTAAGGCAGGGGAGATGTCATACTCCCTAGGCCAACCAGGGTGGACAGTGGGAGGTCCTGGCTTGGTTTTAGGGCAACACTGTCAGCTTTGCACCCCAACCTGGACCTCGGTGAGGAGCTGCAGCTGTGGTGAGTGGGGTGTAGCTGAGGGTGGGTGGGGTTGGAGGGCAGATTGAGATGGGATATATGGCGCTTATCCATCACCCAACAGGTCTAGCTGCCTGTAATATCACTAACCCCCCTGGCAGGGCTAGTGACAGGCCATCCAAACTCTTCCCAGCCCCCCACCAAATCTTGTGCAGACCCTTCCCAACAAATCTGTGACAATCCCCTCCCCAGCCCTCTTCCTCCATTAAATCTTGTGAACCACCCTCCCTTGGTCAAATCTTATGTTCCCCCTTTTCTAGCCCCTCCATCAATTTTTGTCCACTCCCCCATTTCAGCCCATCAAATATTGTGAACAACCCCATTGCAATCCCCCTCCCACATAAAATGTATGCCGCCTCTTTCAAGCCACCATAAAATTTTATTCAACTCTCCCTTTCCCCAAGCCCCAAATACTGGCATTCCTCCAAAGAGACAACCAGACATAAAAATGGCTTAGCCACCTCTCCCCTCATCACCCCCCAGCCCCTCACCAGCCACAGGCGGTTAATATTCTGTTGTCTGCTTGTTTCCACCCCCTCCTGCACCCCTCCCCCTTCCCTGCCACTGCCCCACCCCACCCCTGCAATTATGACGGACAGGTGACCATTTCTGTGGATGGTATCCTGACAACAACGGGCTACACACAGGAGGATTATACCATGCTGGGCTCAGATGACTTTTTCTACATTGGGGGCAGCCCCAACACAGCTGACCTGCCGGGGTCCCCAGTCAGCAATAACTTCATGGGGTGCCTCAAGGATGTGAGTATGCAATGACATGCAGCTGCTTCTGTGGCTGGGTGAAGTGTCTATCTCTATGGGGATCCCTTGACCAGCGCTGTGATGCAGCCACCTATGGGGTGGGGTGCAAGGACTGTTTAACATCTCATAGCAACACTGCCCAAAAGTTTAGGGCAGGAAGTGCAGGAGTATCTCTTGTCAGCGGCAACTGAGGAGCATTCTCGTATGATCCTTGTTTGGGGGCTGGCAGGGATGGAATTTGGTGTGTGATGTAGACAATAGGAACTGGAAGGAGACCCAGGAAACTCATTACACATAGCAGCCATCAGGTAGGAACAGCTCTAGATCAGTAGTCTCCAAAGTGAGGTGTGCACACCCCACGGCAGGGGTCCCTAATGCGGTGCCCGTGGGTGCCATGGTGCCCGTGGGGGCATCTAAATGCGCCTGCGTCCTGACCAGCAGTCGAGCATCGGCCGAAATGCCACCGAATTTCTGTGGCATTCTGGCAGCAACGCCTCTCGATGACGCCGCTTACCACCGACAAGCGATGTCATCGAGAGGTGTCGCCGCCGAATTTCTATGGCATTTCTGTAGCAACGTCTCTTGATGACGCCACTTGCCGCCGACAAGCGACATCATCTAAAGGTGTCGCCGCCGAAATGCCACAGAAATTCGGCGGCATTTCGGCAGATGCTCGACCACCACCACGGTCCTTCGTCTGGCAGGTGCCAGACCAAAAGGTTGGGGACCACTGCCCCAGGGAGTGCACAACAGAATCCTTGGGGGTGCGCGGCAGGAGGAGCACGTTTTCTTTTTTCTTTTTGCTTTGGCAGTTCAGGTGGGAGTCCGAGTGTTTGTTTTTTTTGTTGTTGTTTTTTTTTTGCTTCGTTGCGGCAGGGGGTGCGTGCTCAAAAATTTTTTACTGATAGGGGTGCGCGATCAAAAAAGTTTGGAGACCACTGCTCTAGATCACTGTTTACTTGAAGCCAGATTGGAACTGGCTTTTCCCCTAGAGGGAAAAGACCTTGTATTCCACCCCCTACCTCCCTGCAAGCTAGCCAATCTCCCTACCCCTTGAGCCAGCTAGCAGGTTCCTGCTGGGGGCCAGATCGAAGTTGGCACCCCCTAAAGGACAAAGGCCTCGTATCCCACTGCAGCTCTCCCCACCAGGTCGTGTACAAGAACAATGACTTCAAGCTGGAGCTGTCACGCCTGGCAAAGGAGGGCGACCCCAAGATGAAGATCAATGGAGACTTGGTGTTCCGCTGTGAGAATGTGGCAGCGCTGGACCCAGTCACCTTTGAGTCACCCGAGGCCTACATCTCCCTGCCCAAGTGGAACACCAAGAAGACTGGCTCCATCTCCTTTGACTTCCGCACCACTGAGCCCAACGGGCTGCTGCTCTTCAGCCATGGGCGCCTGCAGCCCCCACGGGAGGGCCGTGCTGAGCGTCCACACAAGGCTGACTACTTTGCCATGGAGCTGCTGGACGGCCACCTTTACCTGCTGCTGGACATGGGCTCTGGCGGCATCAAGATGCGGGCCAGCAACAAGAAGGTCAATGACGGCGAGTGGTGCCACGTGGACTTCCAGCGTGATGGGCGTAAAGGTGAGAGGGCTCCCCTGCCCTGCTTGCAACACCCCAGCCTCTGGGGAACCCCATGCTCACCTCTGTCCCCTCATCCCCAGCCTATTGATGGAGACCCATGTCCCACCTCTGCCTATTGATGGAGACCCATGTCCCCCTGTGCCCTGGCTGCCTGGAACTCTGCCCACCCACAGGGAGTGCCATGCCACCTCTGCCCTCCAGATTGTGCCTGCAAGTCAACTGCCTGCAGGGGCCCCTTCTGCCTAGAACAGAGACCCCATGTGCTCACATCTACACCCACCCGTGAGGAGCCCCTAGCTGGGATGTCTGGAGTTGTGCAGCAATGTGACATGGTCATGGTGCCACATGGTGGCTCTGCTGTGCATTGGGGGCTGTAGGGGCTGTAGTTAGGCTTTGGATGAGGGCCAGCAGGTGAGGTGTCGGGGGCAGGAACGGGGGACTGCTGAGTCACAGAGCTCAGTGGTGGCACTCAGGCTGAATTGTGCTTTGCACTTCGGGGTCATGGAGCAAATTTGATCCTATTATAGTCCTTGCTCAAGGACCTGCCCAATAGAGAGCCCAGAGCTGTCTGCCCCCCACACACCTTTTTTCTCCCTCACTGCTGATTGGCATACTGAATTGGCTGCTCATTAGCTGCTTATTAGAGAGGTGAGAAAATAGGCCCAGGAGTGACAGGAAACAAGAGACAGAGAAGCATCTCCTACAGCTCCCCATAAGTGGAGTAGAGGGAGGGAGAGACAGAGATAGATGCAGTGCTGCCCCCTGCTGGTTCAAATATCTGAAAGCCTGTCTAAATCATTATGCATTCTCATTTTGGCCATATGTATATGCACAGTACTTTCCTGAAAGGGACATGTCAGCACTGTCCCTATGTGCATATTAGCTCCCTCTGTGTATGTGTGCATTTATGTTCAACCTGTGGAACTCTTTGCCAGAGGATGTTGTGAAGGCTAAAACTATAACAGGCTTCAAAAAAGAACTAGCTAACTTCATGGAGGATGGGTCCATCAATGGCTATTACCCAGGATGGGCAGGGATGGTGTCCCAACCCGTTTGCCAGAAGCTGGGAATGGTCCAGAAGAGATGAATCACTTGATGGATTACCTGTTCTAGTCTTCCCTCAGGGGCACCTGGCATTGGCCACTATCGGAAGACAAGATACTGGGCTAGGTGGACCTTTGGTCTGACCCAGTATGGCCGTTCTTATGTTTATGCATGTGCATGTATGTGTGAGAATCGTGCATGTCTGAGTGAGCGTGTGTGAATTAGTGTGTGTGTGCAGGGCCACCCAAGGGGGGGGAAATGGGGCAATTTGCCCAAGGCCCCGGGCTCCGCAGGGCCCCCCACAAGAGTATAGTATTCTATAATATTGCAACTTTTTTTATGGAAGGGGCCCCCGAAATTGCTTTGCCCCAGATCCCCTGAATCCTCTGGGCAGCCCTGTGTGTGTGCATGAATGCATAGGGATGTGTAAATCATTGTGTGAGTGCATGTGTGTGAATTGTGTGTGAGAGCATGTGTGTGAATCAGTGCATATGTATGGTTGCATGTATGTATTGTGACCTTGTTTTGATCCAAGTAGTAAGCCAAAAATTTAATCTTGAAGTTGTTCTAGTTAGAAGGAGAAAGTGGTGCTGGATGCAAACCTGTTTATTTACAAAGAATGGGAAAAGTTCTGTTTCTCTGAACAAGGCAGGAATCAAACAGAGAGCTTCTTTGCTCATAGCTCCAAGCTCCTCTGTAGCCAGCACTAAGCCCAACAGCTCTCCCTCTCTTAACTTTTCCCAAGGGCTATGCTCCCAGTGCTTTTGTGACTCCATGTGGTGTTTCCTTGCTGCCTTTTCCTTTCCTTCCTCTGGTCTTTCTGCCTCTCTCTCACAAAGATACACACCTCTACAAAGCAACAGCCAGTGAAACCTGTCCATCCATGTGTGCCTTTGTTTTGAGCAGTAACAACCTGTGTTTTGGTTGGAGGGCCCTACTGTTTCAGCCGCCTGGGTCACTAAAATATCTATAATGGCTTCTTATAACTATCTTAAATGAAGGGTGGTGTTTCCGCTGAATAGTAACAGCCAGGTTTATCCAGAGCCTGAAAACACCCCTCATCTTATCTTCACCAATCACCTTGATGGAGTCCAAAATAGTGACATCCTGAGCAACCCATCCCAGATAGAAAGAAAAGTAACTATTTAACAAATTATGTATGATACAAGCTTAACTATTTATAGACTCTCATAGACTCTAGGACTAGAAGGGACCTCTAGAGGTCATCAAGTCCAGTCCCCTGCCCTCACAGCAGGACCAAATACTGTCTAGACCATCCCTGAGAGACATTTATCTAACCTACTCTTAAATATCTCCAGAGATGGAGATTCTACAACCTCCCTAGGCAATTTATTCCAGTGTTTAACCACCCTGACAGTTAGGAAGTTTTTCCTAATGTCCAGCCTAAATCTCCCTTGCTGCAGTTTAAGCCCATTGCTTTTTGTTCTATCATTAGAGGCTAAGGTGAACAAGTTTTCTCCCTGCTCCTGATGACACCCTTTTTACATAGTTACAGTGTCTTTCTGTCTGGATATTTCACGTAACCAACACAAAACAATTTTACTTCCATCCAAATCTTCTTGGAGCTTTTCTTTCCCTGTCCCATTTCCTTTCAGCCACAGCCAGGCAGGGCCGGCGCTACCATTTAGGCGACCTAGGCAACGGCCTAGGGTTCCAGAATTTGGGGGGGGGGGGCGCTATTTTGCCGGGGGGGCGGCACGCGGGTCCTGTGGACCTACTGCAGTCATGCCGGCGGACGATCCGCTGCTGGAAAGGCTCCGGTGGAGCTGCCACAGTCATTTCAGCGGACGGCGCGCTGGTCTAAAGGCTCCGGTGGACCTACCGCAGTCATGCCTGCAGCAGGTCCACCAGAGCCTTTAGACCAGCTGACCGCCCGCTGAAATGACTGTGGCAGCTCCACCGGAGCTTTTCCAGCAGCGGACCGTCTGCCGGCATGACTGCAGTAGGTCCACCGGACCCGCGGGGGGCGGCGAAATGGCCATCCGCCTAGGGCGTCAGAAACCCTGGCGCCGCTCCTGCAGCCAGGAGTTCCTTTTGAGTGGTGCAGTAATTTCACTCCAGAGAACTTAAACTTTTGCTGTAATAAGCAATCACGCTCTCAAGTCCTTGATGTTGTTGTGTCGATACTGCCCCCGATCTGTAAGCACTAATATTTGTGTTAATATGAAAGGTCTTTTGAATCACTGGCAGTCCAAGATAGGAGCAGTCACAAGAGCCTGTTTGAACTCTGAAAATGCTCTGCTGACCACTGAAATGATTTCCCTTTCTCTTCCAACCTATGCAGCATTTTTGCAATATTGGCAAACCCACAAATAAACCTTCTATAATAGGAGCAGAGTCTGACAAAACTCTGCACATCTGTGAATGTCTGGGAAGTTTGCCAGTTCTGCACAGCCTCAATTTTCGGTTTGTCAGTGAAAATTCTCTCCTCCCTGATTGTGTGCCCAAGAGAGATTACTTTTTTTGAAACAGCTCACATTTCTTTGGGTTCCATTTCAGATTGGTATCCTTCAGCTTACCACAGACCATTTGTAGATGTATCAGTTCCTGTTCAAAAGTTTTAGCATGCACTAGGATATCATCTAGGTGTAACAGACAGGCTGAGAGAGACATGCCGTGTCACTCCCTCTCCATTAGCCTCTCAAATGTGGTTGGTGCACTGCATAAGCTGACAGCCATCCCTTTTAATTGCCACCGGCCTTGTCCTGTGGTGAAATCTGTCTTTTCCCTGTCCTTTAGATCCTCTGCCACTTGCCAATACCCACTTTTAAGATTTAGTGTGGAAAACCCAGATTGAACCTGCCGTGCCACCCAGAGTATCATCTGTTCATGGTAGTTGATAAGAATCTTTAAAGTGACTTCATTTAGTTTTCTATAGGCCACACACAATCAGGTGCTGTCATCTTTTTTCTTAATCAGCACTGTGAGTGAAACCCAAGGAATGGTTAAAGGGTCAGTTATGTCTTCCACATTTCTCCCCTCTTTGTTATTGGTAGCCAGTGAGATGGCCGTTTAGCGGGTCATTTTCCCCCGTTTCAATCTTGTGCTGGATTAGTGCAGTACAGTCTGTATCTTTGTTGGATGAGGAGAAAAACTCCTGATTCCTAGCTAGAAAGTCTCTCAGACTGTTCTGCTGCTTTTCATTTAAATGTATGGCACTGCACTGGAACAAGTCTAATAGAAACTCTGGGAGCTCACCTTACCCCCATCCCCAGTAGTTTTCTTCTATACCAGCAATTACTAGATCCACTGGTTCTTTAAGTGATGGTCCCTGTGGAACACAGATTGGGACCACACATCTCAAAGAACCTCTAGTTATAGGTAAGTAACCTCTCTTCACATTTTGCTGCTGTGGTTCCCTTTGTTATTATTTACTGCTTGTCAGAAACATGTAGCAGAGGAACAGACCTCCATTCCTAATTCAGCTCCACAAGAGCCTTAGCAGCTAATATTCTGAGACCCTGGGTCTCAAAACAGGTTTTAGCTACCCCCCATCTTTCTTTGCTGGAAAGCTACCACAGCATGTAACTGTTATAATGGTTTCTCCCCCTAGGGGCAGGATGACTCCTTCACTGCAGACTAATTGCCTACAAATCATCTGTCTCACCTGAGCCAAGTATTTAAAGGGAATTTCCACAGACTGACACTTTTCCTGGCATGTATTACACAGTTATTAGCCATAAAAAAATCCAAACTGATGATTAGCTCATCCACTATCTTGTCTATCTGGACTTTTTACTCAAATTTAAGAAGTCCAACTTTGAAACCTAATTTTCAGACAGGTGCATGTTCAACCCCCCTCATCCTGCCATTTGGGACTAATGAGGCAGATCAGATTATTGATCTCCTATTCCTAGCCTTTTTAGCATGTCTGATCTAATAACTATTATGTTTGTGCCAGTGTCAGTCACCTCAATGCATTTCACAGCTCCTATTATACACTTAATAGCCAATTTCTATTGTTGTTTAACTGCCCAGATCTAAACAAAAACTGTGGGGCTGATCCTTGTACCCCCAGGCTTTGCCCTTCCAGCATGGTGTCTCCCTGTTTACTGAAGTGGGTGAGGAACTTTCACTAGGCATCGATGATGCTTTGTCCTGGCCTGCTTTTTTTAATAGCCAGATTTTTCACAGTGCAAACATTTAACTGAACCGCTTCCCTTAATTTTTATGTTATTGCTAATTTCTCTTGTTTTACAAAGTGAATTTATCACTTTTCCTGATCATTCCAAAACATCATGAACCAGATAAGAATCCCTTTTTCCACCATGTTTATTAGACACAGCTGTACTTACAGGGCTCCCGGTGATCAGCTTCCATCTTCCTCACTAGGCGAGCAGTTGCTTCCTATTTTGGTGAGCTGCTGCAAGGAAAGATTCAAGTTCTGTTGTAAATTCCACAGTTCTTGGACTATCTTTGGCCTCTTTTCACTGATCTTTATCTGCAAGTCCAAGTTCAGCTGAGCATCTGCAAATTGATCTGTTCCCAATTTATCTTGGAAGTCCTTTTCAGTATCTAGATATGCCAGGAACATGAGACTTTTCAGGACCTTTGACAATTGAGGTGTGGTATCCTCTTTCCTGCTCAAAGGCTCTGTCTCCACTAGTGAGCTTACAGTGGCACAGCTGTACCAATGCAGCTGCACTGGTATAAGATGGCTTATGTAGCCGCTCCATGTCGGAAGGAGAGAGCTCTCCCATCGACATAATAAAACCACCTCAACAAGTGGTGGTATCTGTGTCAGCGGGAGAAACTCTCCCACCGACATGGCACTGTGCACACTACCACTTATGCTGGCAAAACTTATGTTGTTCAGGGAGGTGTTTTTTTCATACCCTGGAGCAACATAAGTTTTGCTGACATAAGTGGTAATGTAGACATGAACTAACTCTTGGCTGTGCCTTGGACACATTGCATTTAAAAATAAGGGACTATTTTCTTAGCATCCTCCCAATATTATCATTATTAATAATAATAATAAAAAATAAATAGGAGTCACATTCATGGGGGTATTTCTTGCTGCTTTTCGCAGCACTCAGCAACTCCCAATCTTATTGTACTGAGGTGAAAAAAATAAGGGACATCCCTTGTAATAAGGGACAGTTGGCAACCCTACTTGGACATCTCAGAATGATGGCTGGCTTCAGTGGTGGAATCTCCATCCTTAGAGGTGTTTAAGGCCCAGCTTGACAAAGCCCTGGTTGGGATGATTTAATTGGGGTTGGTCCTGCTTTGAGCACGGGGTTGGACTAGATGGCCTCCTGAGGTCTCTTCCAACCCTAATCTTCTATGATTCAAGCCACATATCAAGGGATTGTATCAGATCTGGACAACTCAGTTTGTTTTCTGGGGCTGAGTTCTGTAGCACTATCAGAACTGGGTCACTCAGGCTGGCTACTAGAGCCCCCCCCCCTTCCCCGTTTTTGTCCATCTCAACCATTCGTATGATGTTGAACTGAGCCAAATAAGCCAGGCAGTAAGTTTTTCCATCAAAGATAGTGAGTGGGTATCATGGATCCACAGGTCTTGTGTTCTGAACAACTCTGGAACTGTCTTTGGTAGGAACCCTTCAGTGTGCCAGACTCCCCCATAGGGTCTCACTTTTTTACCAGGGTAAACCACTTGGCTTCACTGCCTCCTTCGACCAAATCTCAGAGCCTTCACCACCCCTGCTTTACACCATGAGCTCCCTTCAGTGAGTCCACCTGAGTTGGACACCTCAGAGATACTTGTACACCCAAAGGGAGCAATGCACTCACATCTTCAGCATCTGCAGTGACTCTTGGCCAACGTTATTACACAACATAGAAAGTCCTTGGTTAGCATAGAGAAAATAAAGTTACAGCATGGTCCATTTGGGTTAGCCCAGGGCCCCATCAAGTGATGTGTCCTCCCCTCTTGGTCCCACTCTGTCCCCCTTTGTCCAAGTTCCTGAGCCAGTCCCACCTGCCTCCTCTTCAGTCCATTGTTGGCTAACTGGTCAAATGCGGCTGGCTTCTTGTTGAGAGTGGACCATCCATGGTTGTTAGTTGGTAGGTAGCAAATGTCCTGGGGGTTGGCTTTGCTGTTGTCTTCACAGACTCTCTAATTACATGGGCCCAAACTTGAGACAGCTAGACATCAGCCACATCTGTCTGGCAGCCTGCCTGAGAGTAAACAGCCCTTTTTCACCCCTAGGTGACAATGCAGCCTACAGGGGAAACAGAGGCACGCACAGTATTCATACAAAATATTTACAGAACATTCCCATTCCATCACTGTGGGGTTTTGCATTATTGAGCTGAGACAATCGAATCTCTTCTATATGATTCTCTGGGGGTTACAAACAAGGTAGAAAACCCTTGTAAATGTCTGGTCTTACCCACTTCTACTGACTGGCCCAGTTCTACATCCAGCCTCTGATTTCCACTGTGGCCCATGTCCTTTTGATTTCCTTCTCAAGGTGATTTCTCAGTTCCCTAAGTCCTTGCTGCAGCTCATTCTGTTAGCAAGTTGGCTAAAGCTTCCCTGGCCTCACTTATTTAATGGAAAACTTTCTGGTCTGTGGCAGTCAAGTTGCTGGTCACCTCGTTAATCCATCTGGCCATTCCAGTCTGGGAGTGTTGCAGCTGGGCTTCCCAGTCTGGCCGAGCGCTTTGTAACTATTGCCTCAACAAAGATTTCCTCTTCGCCTACAAGTCGTCTCCCAGCCCTTTCTGGGAAACCTCCAGATGCTGCTTTAATTCTTTTTGTAATGCCTCCAGCACTTGTTTTAGATCTTGTTTTAATTCCTTTTAAAAAGTCTCCAGTGCTTGTTTTAGATCTTTGTTTTAAATCATTTTGGCCAGCTTTGAATTCTGTGAGTACCTCCATCATTTGTTCCATCTTGGTTCAAAAGAAAGACCAGCTGACAGTTTCTCTTCTTGGAAACTGGATCCTGCCCCTGATACCAGTGTTACCCCTTTTTTACCTGAGAAATTAACTAAAAATTCAGTACACACCTAGTTGTTCCAGTTAGTAGGAGGAATTGGTGGTGGAGTCAGGTATCTATGATGCAATCCTGTTTATTTTCAAGGAATGTACAAAGTCCTGTTTCTCTGAGCAAGGCAGGAATCCAACAACAGGAGACAGTTTCTTTGCTCGCAGCTCCAATCCCCTTTCTAGCCAGCACTTGGAGCAAAAGTTCTCTGTCTTGGCTTCTTCTCAAGTCCCATTTGCAGTGCTTGCTGCCTTCTCTCCAGTCTTCTGGTTTTTCTGCCTCCACACACACACCTCCACAAAGCAACAGCCAGTGAAACCCCTTACCCACGTGTGCTTTGCATTTGTCTTTGTTTTGGGCAGTGACTCTGCCTGTGTTTGGGATGGAGACCACTCATTTCAGCTGCTTGTTCCTTAGAGTTTAAAGCCAGAAGAGACCATTAGAACAATCAGTCTGACCTCTTGATAGCTGCAGCTATTAAATTCCACTCAAATACCCCTCTGTCGAGCCAAGTGACTTCAGTTAAACCAAAGCATTTCAGTCCTCAGGATACTAATCTGTTGTGAGCCTCAGGGTATGGCTACACTCACACTTTACAGCGTTGCAACTTTTGCGCTCAGGGGTGTGAAAAAACACCCCCCTGAGAGCAGCAAGATACAGTGCTGTAAAGCGTCAGTGTAATCAGGGCGGCAGCGCTGGGAGCGCGGCTCCCAGTGCTGCACGCTACACCCGTACAGGATGTGGCAGCGCTTTGAAATTCCAAGTGTAGCCATACCCTCAGACAGAGAACAGGAGAGGCTGAGAGGACACCAATGCCTGAAGTCCTAGCAGTGGCAGAGAATTGACTAGATGAGAAGCTCAGGTGATCTCAGCAGGTGACCCATGACCCATGCTATAGAGGAGGGTGAACCACCCCCCCTCCAAAGTTCCTGCATATCTGACCTCGGGGAAATTCCTTTCTGACCCCACATATGGTGATCAGTTAGTCTCTGAGCATGTCAGCAAGACCCACCAGCCAGGCAACTAAAACAGAGGATTGTCTGCACCACCTGATAGCATTGGCCCTCCCTAGGCGACTGTCTCCACCTCTGGCTGATGCTTCAGAGAAAGGTTAAAAAAAGCCACACATTACAAGGTGTCGGGGGAAAAAAAACTTTTTTGACCCTTTCAGGCAGCCAGCTGAAGCGAGATTATGTGCTAGTCATTCTTATAGTACATACATAATATACATAATCCCTAACGCCTACTGCCATAAAGGAGTTTAATGACATCTTACAACTACCTTAAATGAAGGGCAGTAACTACACCCAACCCAGAACAACAAGGTTTAACCTTAACCCTGTTAGTACTGTGTGCATGTGTGTGGGGATCTCTCTGTGCGCACCACCTTCCCCTGCCACTGGGCCTTGCTGGTGTGGTGCCTGCTGCCCATGCAGCCCAGTAATGGCCTGTGGTGCCCGGCTCCCCACCACAGGCTCCATCTCAGTGAATAGCCGCAGCATACCGTTCCTGGCCAGTGGGGAGAGTGAGATCCTGGACTTGGACAGTGAGATGTACCTGGGGGGCCTTCCTGAGAATCGTCTGGACTTGATCCTACCCCCTGAGGTGTGGACTGCCTTCCTCAACTATGGCTATGTGGGCTGCGTGCGGGACCTCTTCATTGACGGCAAGAGCCGGGACGTGCGGCGCCTGGCCGAGGTGCAAAGCGTGCCCGGCGTCTCCAGCTTCTGCTCCCGGGAGACCCTCAAGCAGTGCAGCAGTGCACCCTGCCGCAATGGGGGGGTCTGCCGTGAGGGCTGGAACCGCTTCGTCTGTGACTGCCTTGGCACTGGCTACCTGGGCAGAGTGTGCGAGAGAGGTGAGGGAGTCACGGGGGCACTGGATACCTGGGCATGGTGTGGGAGAGGTGAGGGGGCTATGGGGGGTACCAGGTACCTGGCCAGGGTGTGGGAATGGTGAGGAGGCTATGGGGGTACTGGGTACCAGGGCAGGATGTGGGAGAGGTTAGAGGTGCATGAGGGGCACTGGGTACCAGGGCAGGGTGTGGGAGAGGTTAGTGGGGCATGGGGGGCACTGGGTACCAGGGCAGGGAGTGGGAGAGGTTAGAGGGTATGGGGGGCACTGGGTACCTGGGCAGGGTGTGGGGAAAGTGAGGGGGTATGGAAGTGGTGAGGAAGGAATACAGGAGGCTATCCGCCCCAACTGTAGGTGGGATTTCTGTGTTAGGGTCAGTCATGGGAAACATGGTGCCACCGGGTGCCTCTTAGTGAGACAGATGGGCCCTGGCATCAGGACAGAGTTGGTGAAAAGCTGATTCCTCAGCTCGCTGGCAGCTCTGAAAAATCAGGGAAAGAAGTGAGTTTGGATCGAAGGGAATTGGAACTTTCCTGGAATTTTCAACCAATGGAAAAGTCAACAATAGGTCTGTCTGGGGTGAATGCAATGGGCTGTTTAGTGACATCTTTAAAGGGCTGGACTCCTAGAATGGCTGAAGGAGGAGTGTGGGGGGTGCCTCCCTTATAACTTTTAGCCCCAAGGTCAGCGCACTCACCTGGGATGCAGTCCCTGCTCCAATGAATGCACAATTTATACAAAGTGGCACAGGTCCAACAGGCCAGACAGGGAGAGACCCACCCCAGAATGGCCTGTAGCTAGGTATTGGGGCACTCACCTGGAGTGGGAAGACCTGCAGTTAGGTCGCTGCTCCACAGGGGTTCCCCCAACCCAGGTGAGTGCTCTAACCACTGGGCCAAAAGTCATCCCCTCTGCCTCCAGCTGCAGTTTTGTGAATGGTACCAAAGTCCCACTATGAGCCCAGCCCCTACATTTGTTTTCTCTGAGTTTGAGGTTGACCAAAGCTGCGTTTTGGGATTAATAAATTATTTGCCCCAAAATCTTTGCCCATCTCTAATCAGGACTCCTGGGTTCCATGCCTAGCTGTGGGAGGGGAGTGATGTTTAGTGGTTAGAACAGGGAGGCTACGAGTCAGGACTCCTGGGTTCTCTGTGGGGGGCTGGAGGAGGTTGGGATTGGGAGGATGGGCTCTCTGGGTATTGTGGTGTAAGGCAGAATCTAACACATGTTCTCTCTCTCTCTCTCTCTCTCTCTCTCTCTCCCCCTCCCCTATTCCTGTTCTTTTTTTTACCATCTCTCTCCTACCCCCATCTCAACCCCCATTCCCCGTGCACGCCCACCCCTCATTACCCCCTACCCCTCAGAGGCCACGGTGCTGAGTTATGATGGCAGCATGTACATGAAGATCATGCTGCCAGGGGTGATGCACACAGAGGCCGAGGATGTGTCCCTGCGGTTCATGTCCCAGCGTGCCTATGGCTTCATGCTGGCCACCACCTCCAAAGAGTCGGCCGACACCCTGCGCCTCGAGCTTGATGGCGGGCAGATGAAGCTTACCGTCAACCTAGGTAACCGCCCCACTGCCTGGGGTTGCCCCAGTGCTGAGGGGGCTAACCAGCTCCCTGGGGGTCACCTCCTCCCTCTTGGCAGCTGGTTTCAAGTGTCCCCAGGGAAGAGGTGACCCTAGGGTGCACCTGTGCTGAGCGGTCAGCCCCTGCTTTGGAGCCCTTCTGCGCCCATCTGGTCTTTAGAAAGACACCCCATTTTCCAGGAGGATTCACTGGTCTTTTTGGTGCCAGAGGGCGGCTCCCTGTCCAACATGGGACCCGCCTTCTCCACTTGGCCTGGCCAATGGGGTGAGAGGGGCCCCGTCAACTCACTGGCACCCCATTGGCTGACAGGAGTTGGTGGGCCTGAGGGGGAAGAGCCCCCCATCTTTCTAAAGGCCTGGCAGGGTTCGGAGTGATTTCTAGCTCGCTGTTTTTAACCCTTCATCGGCGCAGACTCTGCCAGCCCAGCAAGCAGCAGCCGGGACCAAACCACGCAACCCTTACCCCCACTCTCTCATCCCCCTCAATTCCCCCAAACTCTGCCCATCCACAGCCCCCCAAACACCACCTCCACATCCTTCATCGCAACCCCCCCAAACCTCTGCAGAGCCACAGACCCCCACCCTTTCTCCACAACCCCCCAAATCACATGCCCACATCCTCAGACCCCCACCCTTATCTCCATAACCCCCAAGCCCCACCCCCAAACCTTTGCAGACCCACAGACCCGCACTCAATCTCCACAACTCCCCAAACCCATCCCCAGACCTCCACCCCATCTCCACAACTCTCTTACTCCACCCCAAAATCCTGAAGATTCACAGCCCCCCACCCTAACCAAACCCACAGCTCTCCTGCATCCCACCCACCTCAGCGCAACTGCCTGTGGATACACTGCACTCCTAAACCCCACACCTCCTTCCCCCTGCCACACCTACCCTCATCTTCCCATCCCCCATGGGATTACCCCCCTTTCCCCCATGGGATTACCCCCTTTCCCTTCCTCCTTCGTCCCTCTCTCCGCATGCAGTTACTTCTTTCCACTCATTTCCCACCCCCATGGGCTCCCCAGTTGGCTCTTTGGTCCCGTGCCTGTTTGCTCCCCACTGTTCTGTTGTGGTTGACGACGTGCGTCAGACCCAGCCGTGTGGCTTGTGGGAATGGGGCCCCCTTTCCTTTCTGCCCAGGGAACCCAGAACCTCCTGTCCACTGCAGAGATCAGGGAATGGCAAGAGCTCCCCGCAACCTTCTAGGTAACGGAGGGCAGATCTGGGGTGGCACACTGCACCCCACCACTCCCTTAACCTCTTCCCTTCTGGCTATCTTGGGGTGTGCGTACCTGTATAGTGGGACACTGATGCCCTCCATATGGACCCAAGTAATGCCCCTGTGCTGTACAGCACCTCCAGCTTCACATAATGCCCCTCCCCCAGATTTGTGGGCATTGGTGGCACCCCAGAAGCTGTATATGACCCCCCATCCATGGGGTCATGATTGACACCCCAGAATCTCTGGGCCCCCCCGACCACATCACCTACTCATGAGGTGCAGTCAACATGCTAGAATCTCCACGGTGCTCCCCATGCCCCTTTAATTTGTTCCCCCAGTTCCAGAGGAGCTGTGAAATAGGATCTCCCAGATAATGTGGAGGATGCCATAATGTGCCTGCCACCGCAAGGAACAGTGTCCTGGGGGCCAGAGTGGGGGACTGGGGAACCCCAGAAAGGGAGATAAGAGGCCACCCTGAGCTGCATTTGCTAAGTAACCCCCCAAATTCCAGCCACCCTCCATAGACCACCCCCCAGCACCTTCATTCCCTCCAGCACCCCGTATTCTTCAGTGCTGCCCCCCCTCACAGAATGCATTGGTGCTGCGTCTAATGTTCCCTGATCTCTGCAAGTTCCAGGACTGCCCAAGGAAGATGGAGGTGGTAGCAAGCAGGGGCAACCCAAGCTTGGCCCCCTAATCCATGCTGGGTGCAGGGGGACCCTGGCTGGGGGAGTGAAGGGGAGAGGAGGTGCCCCCCATACATCTGAGCATGAGGTTGCTCAGCAGAGGTTAACCCCCCTTGTTTTCATCTTCCTTGTGGCACTGTTTGGGGTGCCAGAGTGAGGGAGGAAGAAGGGGGGGTCCATCCCCCACATTGCCCACTGCACGGCTGGTGTTTGCAAGGTGGCCATTTGTCAGAGGGGTGGGGATTATCCCAACAAAGTAGGGGGAGGAGAATGAGCCCCATGAGGTGGGGAGAATTGACTGCAAACCCCATTAAAGGTTATAAACCTTTCCTCTCCCCCAAAAAAGAGAAACCTCAGCCTAGACCATGCCTGTCACAGATCTGGCCAATCCACTTTCTAAACTGGTTCCAAATTAATCCACTTTCTAAAGTGGTTTTGGGCTAATCCACTGTCCAAACCAGTTCCTACTAAACTGGTTTAAACATGTCAGCCCAGTCCTTGTAGATGGGCTTCAGACTGAGCTGAGGAATTGGGTCCCAGCCCAGGTCCTGGCTCAGATTCCCAAGCTTAACTGGCCCAACATCCTACCTTGAGCTGGGACTGGAAAGCTGCATCCAAAACCAATATGACAAACCCAGTAAACCAGGCCCTTTCCGTGACCCTGTTTTTGGTCAGCTTTCTCATCCCACTCCTCATTGCCCCCCCCCAACAGTGCCAGTCTGCTTCTCAGTTTCCTTTATAAACCAGCTCAGGCCAATTCCCTTTAACAAACTAATTCAGGCCTACAGTCTCTTCAAATGGGGACGCAGTTATACCAGGATAAAGGTGCCTTAGGACCTGTCTACATGGGAAAATTCCCAGCATAGCTACCGTGGAATGGTTATTAATTGTTAATTATTAACTCCCAGTATGGACACTCTGTTCTGGATTAAAAGTGATTTTATTCTGGGATAATTACTCCGCTTGCCAAGCTCTGCCGGGGAATTTCCCCATGCAGAAAAAATCTCATATCAGAAAACTTATTCCCTGCCCCTACAGGTTATAGCTGTGCACTTTTATATTGGTACAACCATGTCCACATTAGGGAGCACTGTTCTGCTTTAGACTGGGGAAGCTCAAGCAAGACAACTTGTGTGTGTAGCCAAGGCTGGAGACTGGAAGCTTTTTAGGAACAGGGACTGGCTTTTTGTTCGGTGTCTGTCCAGCACCTGGCACAATGGAGCCCTGCTGCATCATTAGAACAACTGCTTATAACTTGAATAGCAGAAGTGCCTGTGAGCTCCCATCTTGGTTGTACCAGGTGCTATATAGACACAGTCCGGTTATCATATGCAACAAGAAATGATGCAGCCCCACCACTGTCCAGGAAAGTAGTTTGGGGCTGTAGGTGGGATACTTTTAAGGGACCAATTCCTACCAAATTTGGGGTCCCCCTCCTAAGTGTGAGAGGTTTCCGTTCCCCTGGGCTCCAAATGGCCACCTTGACCCACGTCTGTCCCCGGATGGTGGGCTGTGAATTGGATGGTTGTTTGCAGAAGTAACTTTGAAGGATGTAAAACTGTTGCGTTCTCTTCTCTCTCCCCTTACCCCCCCATCACCCTGGCCCCCGTCTCAGACTGTGTCAGGATAGGCTGTAACCCCAGTAAGTCACTTCTTTACCTTTGGGGGTTTTATTTCATGTTCTCTCTCTCCTGCTCGTTAAATGAACCAGGTGAATTTTGGGGGTCAATCCTAATGGAAAAGTGACAGGTGCTGTATGACTGTGGCTGATTTGCTATGACGCTGCACAGAAGAGGTGGAGGAGCTGGGATTCCTGGGTTCTATTCCTGGCTCTGGAAGGGCAATGATGTCTAGCAGTTAGCATGTGTGGGCTGGGAGGTTTTCAACTCTGTGAAGGGAGCGGGTATATGGGTTAGTGCAGAAGGGCTGAGTCAGAACTCCTGAGTTCTATCCTGGCTCAGGGAGAGCAGTGAGGGCTCGTGGTTAGAGCAGCAGGCTGGGAGTCAGGGCTCCTAGGTTCTGTCCCCAGTGCTGCCCATTTTAGTGCATCACCTTAAAATGAATCACTTCACTGCTCCTTGTCTCAGTTTCCCCTTTCCTCAGACTAATTGCACCTGCCCTGTATGTGCGAGTCTGAGCTTTATACCCCTACTGCATGTTTGATGCTTACAGAGCCTCATATAGGGTGGGAGGATTGGTTAGGAATTGCTCTGCACCCCATCCCCACCTGGACCTGGAGCACCCCAAGAAGACAAGACCTGCTATTTCCCCCCTCCATGCCTTGGCCCCTCAGGCATTGTTGACACACTACCCTCCTCCCTGCAGCCTGTTTGCACCACTGCCCCTGCAGGCTGGATTCAGAAACACACTATGGGGTGTCATAAGCCCTCCTATTGCAAGCAACTGAGGGGGAGTCTCTAGTTCATGGTTCTTGCCCGGCCCAGTATGGAGCTGCTCAGCAAATCTGGGATAGGGGCAAATTAAACAACCTTCCCTGTGTCCCCACAGGTGAGTGGCAAAGCCCTGGTGGTAAGTGACTGGCACCTTGCTTTGGGATGATAGGTGCAGGGCACCACAGCACCTTGGTCCTTTCTGTGCCCACAACACACACCACATGCACAAGCCTCACCTGGTTACATAGACTCACCCAGCCACACCACGGTCTGCCCCAGACACACACAATCAGCTACACACACAAATACACAAACTTTCACACTTCCCACACATAAACAAAGAGATTCACACAACCACAATTTTACCAAACCACCACACCCCTATGCAGCAGGTCTCGTTCACTTACGTAGATGGCAATGCACACACACTGAGGAGAGTAGGTCTTACTCCTTCCAGCAGGGGGCAGTGTACACACACACACACATACACACACACAGCAGGGGACACTGATATGCAGACTGGCCTGGGAACAGATCCAAATGCATGTATGGATGCCAGCTGGGGGAACACTACCACACAAAGACTGTCGGAGTAGGTACCGATTACACATACATGTGTGCTAGTCAGGGTTTGTGTTACACCATCACATACATGCATGTGCTGGTCAGAGGGGCACACCATTACATGTGTGCCAGCTGTGGTGTGTTTCACGCCTTACATGAATGTTCCAGCCAGGGGAGTATACCATTACATATACATGTGCATTGACTGAGGGGCACACAGTTACACGTGTGTGCGCACTAGTTGGGGGGCACATGGTTACACCTGTGTGTGCGCTGGCTGGGGGCACACAGTTACACACGTGTATGCACTGGCTGGGGGGCACATGGTTACACATATGTATGTGCTGGTTGAGGGCACAGTTACACAAGTTTATACAGTGGTTGGAAGACATGGTTATATGTACTGGCTGGAGGACACACAATTACACATGTGAGTGTGCTGGCTGGGGGCACACGGTTATACGGATGAGTGCACTGGGGGGCACACAGTTACATGGGTGAGTGCGCTGTCTAGGGGGCACACGGTTACATACCTATGTGTGCTGACTGGGGGGCATACAGTTACATATGTGTATGCGCTGGCTGGAGGGCACATGGTTACATGTGTATGCACTGGCTGGGGGGCAGCCATGGTTACACTCATGTGTGCTCAGAGCTGCACTCTGCCAGCAGTGACATGCAGCCCCCAGGTGTGATGCATCTCCTGACAGCGAGGAGCTCCACCTCTTGGACTCAGGTGCGTAGATAGAAAGGGATGGGGCCCCATGGTGGGGATAAGCCCCAGCTCTAGTGCATGTGGGTTCCTAATGTGGTGGGAAGAGAACACCTAATAACAACTCACTCTTGTGTCGGGCAGGTGAAGAATTTACTATCAGCTCATGGAAGGGGAAGCTGAGACATAAGGAGGGGAAGTGACTAGTCCCCAAGATCACAGAGACAGAGCTGGGGAGAGAACCCAGGAGTCGAGGCTCCCAGCCCCAACACAAATTTCCATGTCTCCCATATAGTCCTTGGTCTAGTTTGCTGAGTTGCTACTTCCCAGCGCCCTCCCCCCTCCGGGTCTGGGAAATCCAGCCAGGATTCACCCTGACAAAGAGTTGCAGGTGTTTGGTGGGTAGGTTCCAGCTCCAAGTGAGCCCTAGAATTGGGAGGAGAGCCAGGGGTGGGGGAGGATGATGGAGGTTCCTACACCATGGGGCAGAGACTTAGTGCAGAGAGGTGTGTGGGTGAAGGGAATATGCATGGGTGAGGGTTTGGAGTGGATATAAGGAGGGGGTGTAGGGATGAGGATGATATGTGGAAAGGGAGTGAGGAATGAGGTGAGGTGGCTCTGAGGATGGTGGGGGACACGCATGCGGATTGCAATATGTAGAAAGGGGCTAGGGATTGGAGGGGCAGTGATTAGGGGTGGGATGAAGGAGTATTTCCTCAGTGGGTCTCCCCACCCCTAATCACTGCCTCTCCAATCTCCATCCCCAGATGCGAGGGGATCCCCATCCCCAGGTGTGTTGTAGCCCCCAGGGCAGGGAAGGAGAGGTCTCTGGGGTGGGGAAATACAACTGGGCCCCCCTCCCCCAACTCACGTGAGGAGGGGGCTCTTTTTCTTTGGGAACCTGTGGGAGATCAAGATCCCTTGAACAGCCCCCCTCATTCCCTGCCCTCCCCAGAGTACTGTAATCCAACCAGCAAAAAGGTGCCTCCATTGCTGGAGGAGGAGCGGCAGTGTCTGGGTTTCCCCACCAGGTGGCAGAACTCAACTCTGCAAGCCTGATTTACCCGGGCTAATGGCACTTAGGGCGGAGTCAGCCTGCTAACAATAGCGGATCACTGTGCCCAGCACCTGGGGAGTGTGAGGTGGGCAGGAGGGTGACAATCTAGGCTTAACCACACTTCAGAGTATAAACAATAACAGATTAGCCATACTCCGCTGTAAACCTGGGCTGATTAGCCGCCATGCAATTAACGTAGGTCCGTCTGCAATACAAATACATAATAATTAGCCCATCTCTCTACTGATGTACAGCTGGGGGTATCAACCCCTGTGCAATTAATAACATGCAAAATAATAATTAATAAACCACTTCCTTAGAGAACTTGGATTGTTAGAACCATAGAATTAATGTAGGTCCTACTCCAATACAGATAGCTGCTGATAATTTAGTCCCTCCTCTCCCTATGGATCAAGAGTTGTTACCTGCAATTAATAATATAGGCCAGGGTTGCATAACTGGTAGCCATGATGGGGCTGTATCCAGCCCACCAGCTAGGAGGCTGCTCCCAGGCCCCTGCTGGAGGAAGGGCCAGAGGCTGCCACCCCCAGTTACAGCAGGCTTATTTCTTTCTAATAGGAAAATGTGTCCCTGGGCAGGGGCACAAGCTCATCTGCTTTCCTACAGATTGTGGAGCTGAGCAATGGTGGGCAGACAATGGCATGTGCAAGGTGACACTGGGCTGTCACTGCAGGACCCGCTGCTCTGGCACTTGTTCTCGCAGCAGTAGGGGCCACTTCTTCCTGGACTATGCCAACCTGCCAGAGGAGCTGATGGGGCCTCTGCTACCTTAAGTTGCTCATCCCTGCATTAGGCCCAAAGTAGAAATACCATAATTAATTAGTCCCTGCCCTATGTACCTGGGGATTATTAGCCCCCATGCAATTAATAATATGCAAAATACTAATGAACCATTCTCCCAGAAACCTGGGGTGTTGGTGCCTTGCAATTAATGTTGGTCCTACTGCAATACAAATAATTAGCCCTTTCCTTCCCCATATACCTGGGATTGACACCCCATGCAACTAATAGGCCAATTGATTAATTATCCACTACTACATGCAATTATTATGAATACTAATTTAGGTCCTTCCTATATAGCTGTGTTTATTAGCCCCCATACAATTAATAATAATTAATGAACCATTCCCGCACAGCCCTGGGGTGGTTAGAAAGCATGCAAATAATGTAGGCCCTACTACAATACAGTCCCTCCTGTCCCCACAGCCACCTGGGTATATTAGACTCCAATGCAGGCATTAATAGGCATGGTGATAACTATTAAATAGCCACATCCTCCTGTGCAGTGACCTGGCGTTAACCCTCCCACGCAATGAATTAGTTGCCTAATGGTAATGATTCATTAGCCACTTACGAGCTCTCAGCCCTTCCTCCACCCTGCTCTAAGGACACCTGGATGGGGAGGATGTGATTCAGGAGAGGGGGGTCTCTTAGCAGCTGGCTGTTTATTGGGTCACCCCTACCAGCTGGTAGTGACTGAGAAGATGAGATGCTAATGGGGGAGGAATAGTGGGTTAGGATTGGCTATAGGTATTACCTTTTTCCTAACCTGTGGTTTGAGGGGTCACCAGTTCCCCATTTCTGACCTGGGGGGGTTTCCTTGGAGATGCAGGGATGGATTTCAAGACCATCTGTCATTTCACTTGTTCTCTTGCTGATTCACTTGCTCACCAGCAGGTGGTGATACACACACGCACATTCTCCAGTAGCAATCCTCATTGTTCGTGGTCCCTGTGTGGGAGACGAAGAGACTTGCAAGGTGGAGAGCTGAATAGAGCAGTGTAGGTGTGCTCTGGGCTGTGTGTGCAATCACACCTAGTGGTAGAGTGTAGTGGGGTGTAGGTGTGTTCAGGACTGTGTGGTTACACCCAGCAGGGGGTTGTGGGGTGTGGGTGTGCTTAGGGCTGTGGGTGTGTATGGTTACACCCAGCAGGGGGTTGTAGTGGGGTGTGGGTGTGTTTAGGGCTGTGGGTGTGTATGGTTACACCCAGCAGGGGATTGTAGTGGGGTGTGGGTGTGCTCAGGGCTGTGGGTGTGTATGGTTACATCCAGCAGGGGGTTGTAGTGCGGTGTGGGTGTGCTCAGGGCTGTGGGTGTGTATGGTTACACCCAGCAGGGGGTTGTAGTGGGATGTGGGTGTGCTCAGGGCTGTGCATGCAGTTGGAGGCTGTAAGGTTTGGGCCTGAATATCCTGGGGAGCTGTCTTTTCCCTGCCCTGAGTCAGAGTTTACCCCGAGCAGTTATCACAACCTCTCCAGGATACAGCCACCATCCCAGTGTAGCAACTGCAGAGCAGGAGTGCAGTGCAGTCAGGACTGGGGAGGAATGGAGGGAGTGATGAACTACTCCATCCCTCACCCATCCCCCTGTGCACTCTCTGTTGTCAGGGAGTGTATGGGCTGTAGGGGGTGGGGTGTATAGTGGGGGCTGTATAATCCCGATCTGTTGTCAGCTGTGGCAGTCTGGTGGGGGTGGGGGGTGTCTGTGTGGTTACAGTGTGTATCTGGGAGGGGGAGATGCTACCTAAGTTATGGTATGGGGGAGGAGCTGGGGGAGTGTTGCCAGTTGGGTGAGTATTGGGGGTTTATGTGTTCTGGATTTATCCAGACAGGCAGGGAGGGGCTGGGACATGAGGGCTATCTAGGCCTTGTGCCCATTCCCCCAACCCAATTGGAGCACTAACTCCCTGTGCTGCCCCCCTCCCCAATTCAGGTAAAGGCCCCGAGACCCTCTTCGCTGGCCACAAACTCAACGACAATGAGTGGCACACAGTGCGGGTTGTGCGGCGTGGGAAGAGCCTGCAGCTCTCGGTGGATAACGTCACTGTGGAAGGTACGTGAGGACCCCAGACTGGGATAGCAGGGGGCTGAGGGGCACTGGCAGGGCTGGGGTGGGAGGAGCCCAGGGCTGGGATAGCAGGGGGCTGAGGGGCACTGGCAGGGCTGGGATAGCAGCAGGCTGCCAGTTGGGATGGAGGGGCACCTGCTGGGGTGAGGGCACAGGTCTGGAGTCTGTCCCCATCCCACCCTGGTGTGTAACAGTGCCCTGCCCCCCTCCCGCTCCAAGCAGGGCAGATGGCCGGTGCGCACACCCGCCTGGAGTTCCACAACATCGAGACCGGCATCATGACGGAGCGTCGCTTCATCTCCGTGGTGCCTTCCAACTTCATCGGGCACCTGAGCAGCCTGGTGTTCAATGGGCTGCCCTACATGGACCTGTGCAAGAATGGCGACATCAGCTACTGCGAGCTCAATGCCCGCTTCGGCCTGCGCAGCATCATTGCCGACCCTGTCACCTTCAAGAGCCGTGCCAGCTATCTGGCACTGGCCACATTGCAGGCCTATGCCTCCATGCACCTCTTCTTCCAGTTCAAAACCACCGCCACCGATGGCCTCATCCTCTTCAACAGTGGCAATGGCAACGACTTCATCGTGGTGGAGCTGGTCAAGGGGTGAGATGCAACCCCGGCCCCCTACCTCCCCAGCCTGAGGTCCTCGCTCTGCCTGTTGGGCAACAGGCCCTGCCCCAGGGAGCAGGCCTAGTGCCCAGCCTCTGGGCCTGCTGCATTCTCAGGCACAATGCTCCTCTGCCCTGCCCACTAGGGTCTTCTCTCCGCCCCACTGTCCTGCCTCCTGCGTCTCTCACTGCCCCTCACAGGGAGCCCTGCCCTGCCCTGCCCTCACTGACCCCAGCTCTGTCTCAAGTGCTGCCCGCAGGGTGCTGGGCCTCACACGGGCCTACGTCTCCTGCCCATTGTTCTGCCCTCTGGGAACACGCTCCTCCCGCTGCTCTGGCAACCAGCCCATCTGCCCACCCCCTCACACTCCACTGCCCCCTCCATACAGGTACATCCACTATGTCTTTGACCTGGGCAACGGGCCGTCACTGATGAAGGGGAACTCGGACAAGCCGGTTAATGACAACCAGTGGCACAACGTAATTGTGTCGCGTGACACCAGTAACGTCCACACGCTCAAGATTGACTCCCGCACTGTCACCCAGCACTCCAATGGTGCCCGCAACCTGGACCTCAAGGGTGAGTCGCACCAGCCGGCGCTGGGCCATGAGGGCACCGGGAGCACACTCCCTTCACAGGCAGTGCTGGCCCCAGCGTGGAGTTAAGAGGGACTGGGCTGCAGGATGCGGGGGGTCGGTATGGAGGGGCAGGGCTGCAGGGTGCGAGGGGTCAGTGTGGGGGGCTGGGCTGCAGGATGTAGGTTTCAGTATGGGGGGCTGTGCTGTATGGAGTTGGTATGGGGGGCTGGGCTGCAGGGTCGAGGGGGCTGGTATGGGGGGCTGCGCTGTCTGGAGTTGGTATGGGGGACTGGGCTGCAGGGTGCGGGTGGTCGGTATGGGAGGGCTGTGCTGCAGGGTGCGGGGGGTTTGGAATGGGGGCTGTGCTCTGGAGGTGTTGGTGTGGCAGAACTGTTGCAGGTTGCAGTGAGGGGTCAGTATGGGGGGGGTCTGTGTTTCAAGGAGTAGGGGAGCAGTGTGGGGGGGCTGGGCAGCAGGAACCAGCAGGTGTGTGGTGGTGGGGCGGCGGTGTGGGGTGATCTCCCCATGCAGCCAGCACTGACTGTATCTCAGATTGGATTGTTTTGCTGAAGCTCCCCAGTTGTGTCCATTGAGTTTGGAATTCTGCCTTACTTCCTGTCCTAAACTGATGTGTGGATATGAAAAGCCCCCAGCTACCTGTCAGCACTGGCGGGGGCGTCCCTGACTTAGACTGAGCCGTGCACTGGGGTCGGTATTCCTGTAAGCGAAAGGACTCAGAGGGTCCTGTACATTCCTTCACCCCTGTGTGCATGAATCACTCGATCGGCCGGGAGCAGGCCGGCACTGGGGGGCTGTCATGGGCTCCGGACTGCGCTCCCAGCTTTGTGGAGGAATCCCTTTGCTGCGCCAGACCCCACGGCTCTCATTCTTCCTCCAGGGTGTGCCATGCAGCCTCCCACCTGCTGAGACTGACCCTACGTCTGTCTGCCCGTCTCGGTAGTTCCCAAGTGGGAGCTCCCAGCTTCCTCCAGCAGCCATCGCTTCTCCCCCAGTTGCCCCTCCAGTCCTTTCTTCTCCAGCTGGGGTCTCGGCTCAGCTTCTCTTCTGGGAGTGTGGATCCCTCAGTCACTGGGGCTGGCCTGGTCTCTCTGGCTCCTTGTTCTGGGTTGGTTACAGCTAGTTCCTGGAGGGCTCTGTTCATGCCACCCAGACAGGGAGGTGACACTCGCCCCTGTGTCCCCTAGGGCTTGTCCTCACTAGAAAATCCTTTAAATCGGCTTCAGTAAATCTAACGTCGGTACCAGGCAAATTAGTCGAAACAATAGTTAAGAATAAAATTGTCAGACACATAGGAAAACAAACTGTTGAGCAATAGTCAACATGGTTTCTGTAAAGGGAAATCATGTCTTACTAATCTATTAGAGTTCTTTGAAGGGGTCAACAAACACTGTGGACAAGGGGATCCAGTGGACATAGTGTACTTAGATTCCAGAAAGCTTTGACAAGGTCCCTTACCAAAGGCTCTTATCTAAATTAAGTTGTCATGGGATAAGAGGGAAGGTCCGTTTATGGATTGAGAACTGGTTAAAAGACAGATCAAAGGGTAGGAATAATGGTAAATTCTCAGAATGGAGAGGGGTAACTAGGGTGTTCCCCAAGGGTCAGTCCTAGGAACCAGTTCTATTTGACTTATCATCAATTGATCTGGAGAAAAGGGGTCAGCAGTGAGGTGGCAAAGTTTGCAGATGATACTAACTGCTCAAGATAGTTAAGACAAGCAGACTGTGAAGAACTTCAAAAAGATCTCACAAAACTACTGATTGGGCACCAATGGCAATGATTTAAATGTGATAAAGTAAGTAATGCACATTGGAAAAATAACCCAAACTATACATACAATATATGGGGCTAATTAGCTACATGAGTCAGGAAAAAGATCTTGGAGTCGCGTGGATAGTCTCTGAAAGACTATCAGTGCTGCCAGTCAAAAAGCAAACGTTATGTTAGGAATCATTAAAAAGGGGATAGACATAAACTGAGAATATCTTTTGCCCTTACATTAGATCCATGGTAGCCCAATCTCGAATATTGTGTCGATGTGGTCTCACCTCAGCAAAGATATACTGGCACTGGAAAAGGTTCAGAAAAGGGTAACTAAATGATTAGGGGTTTGAGAGAGGTCCCATATGAGGAAAAGATTAAAGAGGCCAGGACTCTTCAAGCCTGGAAAAGAGGACTAAGGGGGATATTGACAGAGTCTATAAAATCATGGAAGGTATGGAGAAGTGGATAAGGAAAAGTTACTTAACTTATCACCGATAATCAAGAACATGCGTCACCAAATGAAATTAATAGGCAGCAGGTTAAAAACAAATAAAGGAAGTTCTCTTTCACACAGCGCACAAGTCAACCTGTGGAACTCCTTGCCTGAGGTGGTTGTGAGGGCTAGGACTATAACAGCATTTAAAGAGAACTGGATAAATTCATGAGGTCAAATGCATAATGTAGCCAGGATGGTAAGGAATGGTTCCTAGCCTCGTTTGTCAGAGGGTGGAGATGGATGGCAGGAGAGAGATCACTTGATCATTGCCTGTTAGGTTCACTCCCTCTGGGGCACCTGGCATTGGCCACTGTCAGTAGACAGATACTGGGCTAGATGGACCTTTGGTCTGACCCGGTACGACCGTTCTTACGTTCTTAAAAAATTAGGTTGGTTTATGTACATTGCTCGGGGTGTGAAAAATCCACAATCCCTGAGCCTGTAGTTAAGCCAACCTAAGCCCTGGGCTACACTACAAAGTCACCCTCGCTCAGGGTGTGACTAATCCACACCCCTGCATTGCTGTGTCCACAGGAGGGCTACTCCCCCCCACAGAGCTACTGCCTCTCGCAGACGTGGAGTAACTACGCCCACGGGAGACATTGTCTCCTCAGTATAGGAGCATCTTCTCTTAAGTGCTGCCGCCGTGCATCTGCACCAGTGCAGTGTTTTAAGTGTAGACCTGCCCTTAGTCCTTCCCCCACGTGGAGTAACAGTGCACCATATAGGGGAAACCAAGGCACACACAAGCCATGTCTGCACTGCCACTTACGTCTTTGAGGGGTATGAAAATAACCACCCCCTGAGTAGGGCCAGCTCCAGGCACCACCGCAGGAAGCAGGTGCTTGGGGCAACCGATGGAAGGGGCGGCACGTCCAGGTCTTCAGCAGCAATTCGGCGGCGGGTCCCTCAGTCCCTCTCAGAGTGAGGGACCTGCTGAATTGCCACCGAAGAATGAAGCAGCGATGGTAGAGCTGCCGCCGATCGCTGCTTTATCTTTTTTTAGTTTTTTTTTCGCTTCGCTGCTTGGGGTGGCAAAAAAGCTGGAGCCAACTCTGCCCCAGTGCACAGCACCGTGGCGGCGGGAGAAGCTACCACCACTCATTGAGGTGGCTTTAGTATGTCGATGGGAGACACAGAGTGGCTTCCCGAGCGCTCTTACAGCAGTGCAGCTGCATCAGTACAGCCGTGCCACTGTTAGACATGGCCTACGACTCACAAAAATAGTATCCAAAATTCTCGCTTTGTCACAGCCTGCACCCAGTGAACCTCCAGCACTGCCCCCAGCCCCAAAACCACTCAGCAGCACCCCATTGTGGTGCTGGGTCTCATGGGGTGAGGGCAGGCCTAGGCTGATGGAGTGGGGAGAAGGAGAGTTGATTGGGGCACTGGGAGACTCACGGGGTAGGAGCAGCACTGGGCTAATGGGGGACGGCGAAGAAGAGTTGATTGGGGTACTGGGGGCTCATGGGGTGAGAGCAGCACTGGGCTGATGAGGGGGGAGAAGGGGTGTTGATTGGGGAGCGGGGGGCTGAAGGGGTCAGGGAGAAGGGGAATTGATTGGGGCAATGGAGGGGCTTTAGCTCCTCCCTTGGCCAGGTCTGTTCGGGGGAGGGGAAAGTAGTGGGGCAACCCTGTGGTGTGTGGGGGGCTAAAGGACTCTTTGCCCGCTGACGTGTCTCGTGCCCTTCCCAGGAGAGCTGTACATCGGGGGGCTGAGCAAGAACATGTTCAACAACCTGCCCAAGCTGGTGGCCTCGCGGGACGGCTTCCAAGGCTGCCTGGCCTCCGTGGACCTTAACGGCCGCCTGCCCGACCTTATCGCCGACGCCCTGCACCGGATCGGGCAAGTCGAGAGGGGCTGCGACGGTAAGAGACCCCCTGCTGCCCAGAGCCCACCCTCCTCCGGTCCAGCCTCGCCCAGCAGGGGGCACTGTGAGGAGCAGGCAGGAGCACTGACTGGGGTGAGGCGCTCCCTTCTCTGCCCGGCCTCGCCCAGCAGGGGGTGCTGTGAGGAGCAGGCAGGAGCACTGACTGAGGGGGAGCTCCCTCCTCCGCCTGGCCTCACCTGGCAGGGGCCGCTGTGAGGACCAGGCAGGAGCACTGATTGAGGGGGGAGCTCCCTCCTCTGCCTTGCTCAGCAGAGGGGGCGCTGTGGGGACCAGGCAGGAGCACTGACTGAGGGGGGAGCTCCTTCCTCTGCCTGGCCTTGCCCAGCAGGGGGCGCTGTGGGGACCAGGCAGGAGCACGGACTGTGGGGGAGCTCCCTCCTCCAGTCCAGCCTCACCCAACAGGGGGCGCGGTAGGCTCAGACAATCCAGGTCTCCCTGTTTCTAGTGCCTCCGTGACCTCTCCTGCTGGTAATGGGGATTGCGCCTTGGGAGCCAGCCTGCTTCCAGCCCAGCCCAGCCCATTCCCCCTGTGGGGGACGTTTGCCGCGTGATGGGGGCTGTGGGGAGGACCAGAGAGATGCAGACACCTTCATTAGCTGCCAGCCCCCTGCCATGAGCGTTGGGTCTCATCAGATGCTGCCTCGCGTCAGCCGTGGGGTATGGGTGGAGGCTGCCAGGGATTCCCCCCATCTCCCCTTCCAGCTCCTCACCTGCCATTCTTGCCTCCTTCCCCCACCACAGTGGAACACTCCCAGGCACCTGGATGCTACCCAGCTCTGGGAGGGGAATGGAGTCTGCAGATTAGAATGTGGGGGGTACGAGGGGGTCTATCCCCAGCTCTGCCCCTCACTCATTGCAGGTCCCCTCCTCTCTCTCACCTGCTTTTTTCCACTCTGCTCAGGGGGTTTATGACCCCAAGCCCTGTCCTGAAGGGCTGGGGGAGCCAGGCCAATAACCCCTGTCCCTGCCCCTTGCCCCTAGGGCCCAGCACCACGTGCACTGAGGACTCTTGTGCCAACCAGGGCGTCTGCCTGCAGCAGTGGGACGGCTACACGTGTGACTGCACCATGACCTCGTACGGTGGCCCCGTGTGCAATGACCGTGAGTGCTGGGGTCCAGCATGCCTGGCTGGGGAATGGGGGAGGATCCCGCAGGGGGAGCTGCATGCTGGGATTGGGGATAGAAGGAGGGGGAAGGATCATGCTGTGGGAGCTGCAAGCTGGGGGATTGCAGGAAGAAGGGTGGGGCACTCATGCTGTGGTTCTGCGAGTCTGGAGCATCGGGGGGAGCGTGCTAGGATTGGGGGTGCCATGTGCCCAGCTCGGGGATGGACAGGAAGAGGATGATCATACGGGGGATGCCATGAGCTGGGAGCATCAGTAGACTAGAGGAGCACTCAGATGGGGCAGCGGGTTTTGCCTGGCTGGGGACTGTGGTTTGACTGGTCTCTGGGACACCCCTGAACTCATGAAATTTAGGGGTGTCCCGGGCTGGGTCTGTGGGCCTGGGTCATGGGCCTACACGGAGCCCATTGGCTGGGTCCAGAAACAGGAGAGATACCAGGAGGTGGGTCTGTGTGCCAAGGCTTCTGCACAGATTGTGTCAGAGCTGTGGGCCATGTTAGTGCCAGGGGCTGGTTGGCACTGTAGGACAGGTGGGCACTATGGGCTCTGCCCAAGAGGCTGGGCCTATGGTCTGGTTCAGCTCTGTGGGGTGGGTCCAAGGGGCTGGATCTGTGGGTTGATGCAAGTCTGTGGGGCTGGATCCGAGCACTAGTTTGGCTCAGTGGAGTGAGTCTGGGGGGCAGGGTCCACGGTCTGGTTCTGCTCTGTGGGGTCGGTCTGTGGAGCAGAGTCTGCAGGTTGATGCAGGGCTGTGGGGCTGGAGCCGAGCGCTGATTTGGGGCTGGGGCTGAATCTATGTGTTGGCTCAGGGCTGTGGGGCAGCTTCATGGATTGTGTGAGTTGGACAGTGAATTGAGTCCACACCTCGGAGATGCCTCCTGTGATGGCTTCTCAGCATTGCCCAGCAGCTGGGCCCAGGGAACTGAACCATTCCCCACAGCCACCCCGCAAAGCAGATCCTGGCATGGGGAATGGGGCTGGGATCCAGGCTATGGGGAGGGACACCCAGCTGGGTGGGTGGTGGTGGGAGCTCTCCACACTGGTAATGGGGGTGGGACATGTGTGAGTGATTCTTATTGGCACTACATAGTGGGCACTGGAGTGTGGAGTGTCCTGGCTGTGCCCTTGGCCCAAGCCCATCACCAGGGCATCTGAGAAGCCCCCAGGAATTCCTGCCCTCTGCATCATCCTCTCCCTGTGATTCCATCCTCCCCCCACGCCCCCTGCACTGGGCATTGCACATCAATGTGAGAGGGGAAATACCTTCCAGGAGTGTAAACGGAGCCATAGAGAGTAGGGCAGGGGCTGCGGGCAAAACCAATGCCTGGGTTAAGGAATAGAATCTAGTGTGACTTGTGCAAGGAATGAATTGCATGTCCCTGCTGCCTGATCCCTGTGGGGGGGGCGGCGTTCTGCCCCCTGCTGAAGTGGGGGAGCCCTGCTCTGCATGTGTGCATGTGCACAGCCTCCAGCTGGAGAGAATGAGCCCTGAGGGGGGTGGGGGTGGTGCCCCCAGCTGGAGAGGGTGACCCGTGCTCTCTGTGCATTTGCTGCTTTGATTTTGACTCACTCCCATGGCACCACATGCTGTGGGCTGGGGTGTCTCGGGGTTGGTGCTGTGTGTTCTGAGCACGGTTTGAGGGGTAGGGCTGCCATTGTTTTAAATGACTGACAGCTTTAGAGGATGATTAAACAGCTAAATCCAGGCACCTGTGGCTTTTGTGAGTGGCTGCCCCAGAAGTGCTGGGAGCTGCAGTGGGTGGAACAGCACCAGAAAGGGGTTGTGTGTGAGTGTATCTTGTGCTAGACCCTCATTGCTAATGGCAGTAAATAAGAAGATTCTTTTTTGGGATGCAATGATCTTGAGGAACCCCAAATGTGCAAGGAGGTGAAACTGGCAAAAGCCAGCTGGAATGCTTCACTTTTTGTGTGAGGATGTGAAAGTCTGAGTGTGAAAATGGCTAGAAAGTGACTGGGCCCCTTCACAAGGTGTGTGCAATGGGTGCTGTAGAATGTGAAAGGGGCTTAAACGGGACAGAAAGGCAACCAGTTTGCTCTCTCTTTGCGAGCATATGGAAACCGGGGTGGGAGTGATTAGAAAAGGGAGGGGTGCCTAGCACTGTTTGGGATTTGAAAGGAAAGTAAAAGTAATCAGCTGTCTCTGTTTGTGCAAGCACGTGACCACCGGAGTGTGACCATGCTCAGAACATGTAAGTGCTCTGGCACGTTTCACTGTGTGAGGGGTCATGGAACCCAGAATGGGATGTGACCGGAGGCACTTGTGAGTGTGACCAGGCCTTGCACTGCGTGTGTGAGCACATGAAAACCCAGGACTGTAAAGAGAAAGCAAGGAGGTCGTTTGCTAGTGTGAGCATGCAAAGGACAGAGACCAGCAGGGGCGAGGTGTGCAGGGGCCAGGTGGGGGTCTGCCACACCCCCCACTGCAGGGGGCTATTAGTTAGCCCAGTGCAGGAGCTGTATTTTGCCAATAGGCTTTTCATCTTGACAATCTCTCCAGCCAGTGGCTGGGTCGGGGGGGACACGAGTTGTTGTCATCTTCACATGGTGTTTGCTCACTAATCCTCCTGGGTCTCGTGGTTGTGGGGCGGGACTCCTGGGTTCTATCCCAGCTCTGGGAAGGGAGAGGGGTCTAATGGTTAGAGCAGAGGGGGCTGGGAGCCAGGACTCCTGGTTCTATTCCTCGCTCTGCCATAAACTGTCATTACGACCTTGGCTTCAGTCACTTTAATCTCCCTGTGCTTCAGGTTTCACCATCTGTAAAATGAGGAGATGATATTGACCCCCTAGACAGGAAATGAAAGAAGGGAGCAGAGAGGGAGGAATGGATGAATGGAGGAGGTGGGGGTGAATAGAGGAGGAATAGGAAGGGGTGGGTGGAGGATGAGTATAAGGATAGAAGGGTAGTATGAACGAGTGGGTGGGTGAGAGTGAATAGGGGAAAGTATGGTGTGTGGATGGGTAGGATGGAGGAGTGGGGTGGGGGTGGATAGAGGAGTGGGGAAGGGGTGCGGGTGGCTGGAGGAGTGGTGGAGGGTGTGTTTGGGATGGATGGGTAGAGGAGGGGTGCATGGGGACACATTGCAGAGCTGAGACCCCGGATCTGAACCCCTGATGTCCCTGTCCCAGTGCTACTGGGAGACATTTCTCATCCCTGCACCCATTTGTCCTTCCTTTGCCCACTCTGTGGTGCCAACCCTCCCTGGGGGGGGCCCAGCGAGGGCTGGAGTTTCCACCCTGCACTGCAATGGATGGGGCGGCAGGCCTGATGTGACGGCCTCACTAGTGCTGGGCACGGGGCACGAGGGACAGGCTCCGTCCGTGTGTGCTGCCAGCTGGATTAATGGATCTACAGCACAGGAGCTGCCCTGGGCATCGCTCACACATCACAGGAGCTGAAGGCTCATTTATCCCCCGTCCTCCCTCCCCAAACTCTCCTATTGTTATGTGGTCATTGTCTGGGCTTTGCTTGGGGATGTTTCATCTCTGCACTGACGGCCTCCAGCGCCGTCTGCTGGGAGAGGCTGGGGCTGGAGAAGCTGGAAGCTCCCCCCAGCCAGTGTTCCACTCCACCCCCTATGGCACCCCATGCTGGGAGAGGCTGGGGCTGCAGCATCTGGGAGCTCCCTCCAGCCAGTGCTCCACCCCACTCCCGATGGTGCCCCATGCTGGAAGGGTCTGGAGAAGCTGGGAGCTCCCCCCAGCAGTGCTCCACCCCACTCCCTATGGTGCCCCATGCTGGGAGAGGCTGGGGCTGCAGCATCTGGGAGCTCCCCCCAGCCAGTGCTCCACCCCACTCCCTATGGCGCCCCGTGCTGGGAGGGGCTGGAGGAGCTGGGAGCTCCCCCCAGCAGTGCTCCACCCCACTCCCTATGGTGCCCCATGCTGGGAGAGGCTGGGGCTGCAGCATCTGGGAACTTGCCCCACACTCAGCACTCAATAGGAGGTGCTCTCCCTTCGCAGTCAGCGCTGACCCCAGTTCCCCAGAACGGCACTAAGGGCTGCTGCACTGCTGAAGTTTCGAACTTTGACAGGCTCTAAAAACAACCTACCTGCTTTTGTTCATTAAAGATCCATGGAGTAATTAAACTCTCTGCCCCATCCCAGAGGTGGCTGCATCCAGTGTCAGGTGAGGGATTTCTGTATAAACAGCCCCCCATGCCCCTCCCCAGAGGTGGGTGCATCTCTGCACTGGGTGAGGGATCCCTGTCTTATAAGAACCTTGGAGATGCTGTAGGGTAGTTAATGGCTTGTTGGTTATTTCAGGCACCTCTGTGACCCTGGGGCTGTGTGTTTGAGAGTTATGTACTTTGCCCCAATCTTCATCTCACCTTCCCCTCTCCCTGGGCTCTGATCCTCGCCTAGGTCGAAGGAGAAGCTCTGCCCCCTTCCTCAAGGTGGCAGGCACTGATGGAGCTGTGTGTGTATTGTGGCTGACAGCCCCATCCATTTCAATACTGCTAGGATACCTAAGGATTTGTTAAGGAGTCTCTTCGCTGGAGCCAGGCCAGCTTTGCTCTCTGTTCCCTGTACCGAAGGGGTGTCACAGATTCCTTTGCTCCTTCCCTCCCCTCCTCCGTTTCATTGGCAGAAACAGCCTGTTCCTCCTTGGCCCATTCTGCTGCCTTTTTGCCAGGGGGTGGCTGGACCAAATCCAGCTCAGGAGGCTAGCTGCCCACTGCCTGAGGGCTGGTTCATAGCTGGAAGGAAACACATCCCAGGCAGCCAGTGGAGCAGCGGGAGAATGAGCTGCTCTGTTGCCCCAAGCAAGGATGGAGGGTGGAAAAGGGGGTGCTGCCAGTGCCCAAATAGAAGCAGTGTGGGGAAGATGCAGGGCACTGAGTAAGAGAATCAGGGCCTAAACCATCAACTGTGGACCAAGGTGGTGTTGGATCTTTCTCTGTTTACCCCAATGTAAATCTGGAGCAAGTCTCTGCATTGGATCAGAACCCAACGCTGGCCTCATTGCAGTCGGGGTGACTCTGGATTGACCCTGGGGAGCTGGCCCTGATCATGCTTACTGCCCTCACAGGAAATCTCTCCAACTGCCAATGGATCTCTGCTCTGTCATGGGGCTGGGCTAGGAAACCAGCTGGCAAGGGGACAGCAGGTAGGAGAGAGCCATTAGTGAGCTCCCTGTCACTGCAAGCACTGGCCTCCCTACTCCAGCAGCCCTGGCTCTGCAAACACCTCTCAGGTGACCTGTGCTTGCAGGCTCCAGCTGCTGCCTTGGAGCATATCAGCAGCTGCAGGACCATCTGTGCAGGAATTGCTCCCCTATGCCAAGATGCAACCCCTGTGGGGCGGGGCATGGGGCTGTTAAACAGCAGTGGGGTAGTATGAGAAGGGGTTAGGAACTGCTGTCAGTGTGGGTTGCCCAGGGCAGAAAGGGTTAACACCCCAACTCCATGGAGGGAAACAGGCCAGGGGGTGCTTTAACCTCAGTTACACCTCTTCTTACTTCACATAGCCTTGGTAACGCAGCACCTCCTAGCGCTGTGCTGTACTGTACTGGAGTCAGCACTGACTGGGAAGAGCGCCCCCTGCAGCACAGCACCCTACTACGCAGGGGGTCACTGGGGCCAGCGCTGACTGTAGGGGGAGAGTGTCCTGATGAGCCTCCGGACTGTTCCCTGTAGCACAACGCCACTGGCACCACCCAGGGCCAGGGGGGCCAGCACTGACTGCCAGGCCACAGCGCCCCTAGCGCCACCCCGGGCCATGGGGGCCAGCACTGTCTGCCAGGGCCCCACAGCGCCCCTAGCGCCACCCCGGGCCATGGGGGCCAGCACTGACTGCCAGGGCCCCACAGCGCCCCTAACGCCACCCGGGGCCATGGGGGCCAGCACTGACTGCCGGGGCCCCACAGCGCCCCTAGTGCCACCCAGGGCCATGGGGGCCAGCACTGACTGCAGGGGCCCCAGAGCACCCCTAGCACCATCCGGGGCCATGGGGGCCAGCACTGACTGCTGGGGCCCCACAGCGCCCCTAGTACCACCTGGAGCCATGGGGGCCAGCACTGACTGCAGGGGCCCCAGAGCACCCCTAGCACCATCTGGGGCCATGGGGGCAAGCACTGACTGCCAGGGGAGAGTGCCTACCACTGAGCTCTTGCCCCACCCCATTGGTTTGGTGTTCCATACAAGCACTGGTGAGATGGGATCAGCCCCAGAGGTAACTGTCTCCATGGCTCTGCCCTCACCCACCCAGGGCCAGCTCCAGACGCCAGCCCAGCAAGCAGGTGCTTGGGGTGGCCAAGGGGAAGGGGCAGCATGTCAGGCTTTTTGGTGGCAATTATGTGGCGGGTCCCTCAGTCCCTCTCGGAGAGAAGGACTTGCCACCGAAGGAGAAAGCAGCGCAGTGGAGGTGCCGTTGATCGGGATCACGGCTTTTTTTTTTCTTGCTGCCTGAGGCGGCAAAAACCCTGGAGCTGGCCCTGCGCCCACAGCACCCTTACTAAATCCCTGTGATTCTGGAGCCATGTAATTGGGGTCACCTGTAACCCTGAGTCCTGGACAGTATGAACACCTCCCTCCCCCCAGGCCCATTCGGCGGCACATCCTCCCCTTGGGCCTGGGTGAACCCTAACCCAGCACACACCCTGAGGAGGACTCATCCCCTTAAGCAGCGGGCAGGAGGCGCACGCGTGGGCACACGTACTCACACACCCTCTCTCTCTCTGAGCAGGGCTTATTCCCTCCACCGAGGGGCAGCACACAGCCACTTCTGCAGCCTTCAGCCCCCCAGCTGCTTGCAAATGTCATGGCCAGTTGAGATGCTGGAGTCCTATCATGTGTTTCCCCATGCTCTGTTCCTTCCAGGGTGGGGGTAGGTGTGCAGACAGGGGTAGTTGCAGTTGTCCCTAGGGTGACCAGACAGCAAGTGTGAAAAATCAGGACAGAGGGTGGGTGGTAATAGGAGCCTATATAAGAAAAAGACCCCAAAATCGGGAGTGTCCCTGTAAGATCGGGACATCTGGTCACCCTAGTTGTCCCCAGTGGCAAGATCCCCCCTCCCTTGCATGTCTCCCTCTTGTAGAGATCAGCCCCCATGCTAATAAATCTCCTGGGATCCATCACCTAGCTCATTAGGATCTGATGGTGCGTCAGGACTCGGGGGTTCTGTTCCCTGCTCGGGGAGGGGAGGGGAAGGGAGTCTAGTGGTTAGAGCAGGGGGAGCTGGGAGTTCCTTTTGGTGTCTGTGTGCAAGGGAAGGTTAGCTGTGAGGGAGTCCCATGATTCCTTGTTGCTTTGAGATTCTCTGATGTCAGGTTTTGTGTGTGTGTCTGTCCCTCCCTGCCCAGCTCTCCCATGCACTCCTCTCCTCTCCCCCCGCCCCGACAGTGAGCACAGGCCAGGTCTCTGAGCCATGTCCCTGGTGCTGTAAACAGGGCCATTTCCCAGCTAGGCTGTATTTCTCAGCCTGCTCTGTAAATCTGGGCCCAGCCATTAACGCTCTCCTGCTTGATTTACAGCTGTTCCCTCTGCCTCGCTCGCTGCACTGCGTGCCTGGAGACTTGCTGGCTTCCAGGGAGGTGGGGGCCTATTGGGTAGAGCAGGAGGCTGGGAGCCAGTGCTCCTGGGTTCTGTCTCCAGCTCTGGGAGGGGAGTGGGGTCTAGTGGGTAGGGCAGAGGGCTGGGAGCCTGGCTGTTTGGGGTGATTCTGAGCTGGTTCCAGGAGACTGGATGAAGGGCTGCTGTCTGCCTCTATGCACTCTGGCCCCTTCCTGGGCAGTGGAATGATTTGCAGGAGCAGGTCAATGGTGGGCCCTGGGCATGTCAGGGTGTGAGCACCCTAATCCTGAGCAAACTCCGAGCTGCCAGCTGAGAGCCCTGAGTCAGCAGCCTGTCTGTGTCTTAGCCCTCGTGGCTGTGGTCTCAGCTCACTGCCCCCTGCCCTGCCTGCAGCTGTGCTTGCTCTACCAAGAGTGGAGCTGCCGATGTGCCAGGAAAGCAGAGAGGGGGCTGCAGGGCATGGCACTTGCAGAGGTCTGTGGCAAGGGGGAGCTCCCAGCTACTGCAGTCCCTGCCTCTGCCAGCAGGGGGTGCTGTAGGGAGTGGAGCAGAGTGGTTTCTGTGGCCCTGTGAGTTTGGGGTAGAGGAATGCTGGGGGGGTTGATTTCTATGGGGCTGGGGGACACAGTGGGTTCTGTGGGGCCGGAGGATGCTTCAGGAAGCCAATTAGCCTGACTCTATATCCTCCCCATTTAATCTTTCTATTTGTGCCCCTGTGAGCACCGGGGGCTCTGGCAGGAGTGAGTGGTCAGTTGCTCTGGCTAAGCAGAAGCGACAAACTCATGGGAGGCTTCTTTAAGGGCATCTGGGACTGGGGAGGGGTCTCCCACAGGAGGTGGTACCATGGGCCTTGGGTGGACACCAAGGATGGGGCAGAGGGGCAGCTCCCCCACAAGCTGGTTCAGTGCCTTGTTACTGCAGGGCCTGTGTCTGATCTGCCTCTCGACCAAACAGGATCAGGCAAAGTCAGTGCTTGGCTGGGAGATCACCAAGGGCCCGTGAAGTCTCTCTGCTGGGTTGGTGTGCCACTGGGGGGTGCTGTGCTGCAGCAAGTGGGGCAAGGAACCAGCTAGGGGCTCAGTGCTGCAAAGCGTGGAGCTGGGGGCTTAGGAGTCCCCTGCTCAGACCCCACTCTCCAACCTTCCCAGAGCTGAGGATAGAACCCAGGAGTTCTAACTCCCAATCTCCCACTCTAACCACTAGGCCCCATTCTCCTCCCAGAGCTGGGATAGAACCTACCAGTGTGAGGATCGGAGACGGAGAGGAGGCACTCTTTCACTGGAGAGAGCTGGGAGNAGGGGGGGGGGAGCGTGGGTGGGAGGTGCCTGTGGGATCTGTGATGGGGAGAGGGTGAAGAGATGGAGCCTTGCAGGGGCACCCACACACGCACAACATCCAGAGCATGAGATGAGTTGTGCAGGCCTCAGCACCGTCCCGTGCAAGGTGGGAATCCCCTATCGCCAGCAGGGAGTTTGGATAATGAGGCCAAGGAGATCTCTCCCTCGCCCCACTGTCTCTGTCCTGGGGCACACCGGAGCTGACTGGCTGCCCTGGCACGCAGGGCTGCAAGTTGGCACCCAGCATAGCTAATGGCAGTTGTGTGCGAGGGAGGCCTGGTCTCTGGCCACCTCTGTTTGGCCCCTGTTGCTGTGCTGTTCATCAGCAGCCCATTAGTTGCTAATGGGGGTTGGGGGCATGGACCTTCCCCTATAATTACTGCCACCTCGATCTGCCAGAAGCTGCAATGGCAGCACTGCCTCTCATTATTCACCCGGAAGGAGAGCTCCGCTTCCCGTTACACCTGCAGGGACACAGCTGCCCCACAGCACCTCCTGCTGGGACTGGGATAGCCAGGAGCTCCCCCTGCAGCCAGGCACTCCTGCCTCACTCCCCTTGGTGCCCTCTGCTGGAAGAGGCCAGGGCTGGAGTAGCCAGGAGCTCCCCCCACAGCCAGCCCTACCCCACATCTCAGCACTGGGGAGGGATTCCTGTGTAAATAGCAATGTGCCCCTCCCCAGACACATCTCAGCACCAGGTATGTACAAGGTGCTTTGCAAAGAAATACACCAGGAAGCTGCTAGTGAGTAGGTGTCATACCCAAGTCCCTGCCAGCTGGCTCTTCTGCGTCCCGCAGAAGAGGTCTGGGGTTGGGTTGCTGCCTCCACCAAACCGACTGGGCTCTCTAACCCTCCTGGGCTGGGCTGTGCCTGGGGAGGGGGGAGATAAGGAGGTCTTGGAGGGTACATTTACAACCCCCCAGGGTAAATCAACACAGCTGCAAACTCCCCTGGCTTTTGGTGTGTATGTGGGACTTTAGGGGAGGGGAGAGATATTAAAACGGGCCTGGAATTACCATGCAGACGGCATACTGGAGCTGTGAGCGAGCCGGGGGATTGAAAAGCCAGAGTCCTAGCCAAAGTGTCCCACTTCATTCGAGTCACTTCTGTGGGCAGGATCGGGCAGCCACCACTCCTTGTGTCTGCAGGGGGGTGGGGGGAAACCCGGGGCTGGGGCGTGGCAGCCCCAACATGAATAGCTGAGCTGGAGGTGTGGTAACCACCGTGACACGGTAATCCTGTGGCAGACAGGGCTGGGCCACTCAGCTCACGGGGAGGAGGGGGGGTTGGTTTAATGAATATGTGTTACTAACTAGAGCCAGGAGCTCCCCCCAGCTCCTGTCCCACTTGGTCCAGCACCCCCTGCTGGGAGAGCCCAGGGCTGGAGTAGCTGGGAGTTCCACCCACAGCCAACTGCTGCCCTGCTCCCCACAGCCCCCCCTGCTGGCAGAGATGGGAGCTGTGGGGCTGCCCATGCTATATATTCCTCATCCCGTTGCAGGGCAGGGCTCTGGGCTGATCACCCCCATTGTAGGTTACACAAAAGGGCTGCCTTGGGGGCCAGTACCTTCTGCTCCTTAGATTTCTACACAGTCACTTGGTCCCTGCTGTGCCAGGCCAGGGTGGAGCAGGCTGCCAGGCTCCATGTCATACCCTCAGGTGGAGACAAGCAGCGCTGATGCGCTGGCAGCGAGTGGGCATGGGCCGTGCCAACATCTGGCAGGAAACAGCTGGACCCTGCTAATTGTTTTTCCTCTTCGCCTCAAAAAGTGGCTATATGTGCTCAGCAGTGGGAGCCTGACCCGCTGTGGGAGAAAAGGGAGCGCAAGCAGGGGCCCACCCCCAGGCACAGCCAGGGGATAGAACCCTAGCATCTTGGCTCCTGGGCTGCAAGGAGGCAGATCACCCCATACAATCCATTTCTCCCCCTGTATCTGCTAAGATCCCTGTGTGCCCATGCCCTTGGTATCTAGTGCCCCTGGGTGCCTGGCTCCCATCATTGCCTGACTCATGTCGCACCTCGGGCGTGCTGTTGCTCACACTCCTCTCTGCGAGGGGGAAAGGCACCCGGGGCGGCTGCAGGTGTGAATTGTGCACTGTGATGAGGTGCTGATGCTAGTTACTAGGAAAGTGGGGCAGAGAGGTACTTTGGAGAACCTGCCTCAGTCTATGGGGGGCGCAATAGACTCATGCCCCTCCCAGAGCGAGGAGCCCCCCTGCTCTAACACATATCCCACCCCCTCCCAGTCCAGTGCCTTTTGGCCACGGGCTGAGGGGACTCGGTGGCTCAGGGCAGCAGGGAATAGGATCTTTCTCCTTTAGGGGGCGCTGGCTCAGATCCAACTCCATTGTGGAGGGTCAGATGGGAAATGCGACATGGGGCCTTTCCCCTCTGGGGAGGCGCCGGCTTCGATCCAACCACACTGTGGAGGGACGGATGGGGAATGGGGCCTTTGGCTCTAAGCTGGCCCCACAGCAGGACAGTGGTTGGCTCAGGGGGTGGGGAATGGGTCATGAGGGCTTTCCGCTATAGTGGGCACCAGTTCCAATCTGGTGTTTGTGTGTAGCCCATCCATGTAGTGAGTTTGGCATCTCTCAGGACAGTTCCGAGCAGGGCAGGCACCTAGGGGCCCGAGACCACCAGTGATGGGCAGCGTGAGCCTTGACTGAGGCTGGGGAGCTAGTGCTGGCCTGGACGGTGATGCTGCTAGTCAGACGGACAGGGACAGGTGCCCAGATGAATGCCCGGGTGGGAGCACCACTGCTCGCCCAGTTGCTCGTTTCCGCATTCCTCCTTTCCCTGCCTCCCTCCTTCCTTTCCCTCCTGCTCTCTGTCCCATTCCTCCCTCCCCCCCACCCCTCCCACGCTGCATCCCTCTCAGCTCTCTCTGATTATCGCCCCGCAGTGTCAGCCAGGGTGGGGGGAGATTAGCAAACCATTTGGGGATATTAACATTTCATTTCTCTGCTGATGCGGGCTGGAGGGGAGTGGGGAGCACTGGGCAAGAGAGGAATGCTGCGGGTGGGCGAGTGCTGGCCGAGGGGAGCCCACTGCCATACGGGTTCCTCATGGCGTTTGGTATTCTAATGGAGTGTCATTCTGTGTAATTGTGTATGTCTCCATGTCAGTGCAGGGGACGCAATGGCAGGAGCAAAGAGCTTTCGTGAGGGTAATAAACTGGAACAATTTGTGTGTGAGCCGTTTTGGGGATTAGACATGGAGAGGGGAGACAGGGAGAGAGAGCTATTTTGGAGCTGGGGATAGGACCCAGGAGTCTTGGTTCCCAGCGTTTCCCCCTGCTTAACTGGGGTTGGGAGCCAGGACTCCTGGGTTTTATCCCCAGCACTGGAAGGGAAGTAGAATCTGGGGAGTGAGAGCAAGGGGGTCTGGGACCCAGGACTCCTGGGTTCTAGCCCCAGCACTGAGGGGGAAGTGAGATCTAGGGGGGCGAGAGCGAGGGGGTCTGGGACACAAGACTCCTGAGTTCTAGCCCCAGCACTGGGTAGGGAGTGCGGTCTAGGGGTTAGAGCAGGAGGGGCTGGATTGCGTTCCTGGCTCTTCCCCATACCCAATACCGAATTTACAATGGCGCCACTGGTGCTGGGCTCACAGTGGAAAGGGGCCCCGGCCTGCTCTTCTCCACCCCTGCTCTCTCCTGTGGGGTCAGAAGCTAGACGCTGCGGGCTGCTGGGGCTCCGTGGCAACCTCTGCCGGCAGCAGCCTGGTTCCTCCTGCCCCGCTTCTTGCCCCAGTGTGCTATGTTCCCTCCCCACTGCCGATCAGCTGCTTGCTGGCAGGAGGGGGGAGGAGGAGTGAGCTACAGTACGCTGCTCCGGGGAGGAGGAGGAGAAGAGGCAGGAGTGAGGCCTTGGGGAAGGGGCTGGAATTGGGGCATACCCCCTCCAGCCCCCTGCGTGAGCACCCCCACGACCCCAGCTCACACTCCCAGCCCCCTGCCCACCTGACCGCTGCACTCCCTCACACACACTCAGCCGCCTGCACCCTCTCACATACCCCAAGCCCCCTGCCCTGACTCCTGCACCCCCACACACACCCAGCCCCCCATGCCCCCTCACACACATCCAGCTCCATCTTTACCCCTGCACTTCCCTCACACCTCCCCAGCCCTGACCCCTGCACCCTTCATACCTCCCCAGTCCTGACTCCTGCATCCCCCCCTCACACACCCTCAGCCCTCTGCCCTGAAACCTGCAGCCCCCCATCCCCACCCCCATCCTAAGAACCAAACAGGAGCTGCCCCAGGTAAGTGCTCCACACCTCAACCTCCTGCCCCAACCCTGAGTCCCCTCCCTCACCCTAGCTCCTGGCCAGACCCCACACCCAACATTTTTTTACAATATTTGGAAAGATCATTAAGTGGTCTGTCGAGACCCTCTGTGATTTTCAAGTGATCTGTAGAAAAATAAGTTAGACTACAAGAACAATCAAGGGACCTTACTTTATTTTCATTTACTTGCTATTACTTATAGGAAGAGGATGAAGAAAAGAAGAATGAAAAACGGAGGCAGGGGGAGATCAGAGAAAATGTTTTTTTTCTTGGCTGGGTCCCAAGGAGGAGCCCCAGAAATGAAGCTGAGCACAGAGCTGGGGGGCCCCACTAACTCTAAATCCACCACTGGCTGTCACGTCAGCTGGGCTGGGGTTACTGTCAGGGCCAGTGTAAACACTAGGTGAACTAGGCGACCACCTAGGGTGCCAAGATTTGGGGTTGCCAAAAAGCGGTGCCCCAATTTTTTTTCTACACTACAGTGGAGTCACATCTTAGATGGGGCTTAGGTTCTAAAGTCACCGCGTAAGAGGAAAATTGCGTATAGTGAAAATTACCATAAAGTACAGTCCACACAGTATATACTGGAACAGGGGTCCTCAACCTACGATACACATAGCAAAGGTGGCACGCAAGGCAAATTTTTTTTAATGGCAGGCTGCGAGTCCTGGTCACCACTGAGCTGCTTCCAGCCTGGGGTTCTGTTCACTCAGCCACAGTGGACTGAGCAGGGCTGGCAGTGGGCCGGCTCCTGCCAGCTGGGGTCCTAGCCGCCAACCCTGCCCAGTCCACTGAGGTCCCAACCAGCTCTGCTCAGCCTCCTGCCGGCCTGGGTGGAACGGCCTGGGGTTCTTTCCGTTCACCCAGAGTTCCGTCCGCCGGCCTGGGGTTCCATTCACCCAGAGTTCCGTCCACCGGCCTGGGGTTCCGTTCACCCAGGGTTCCGTCTGCCAGCCTGGGGTTCCGTTCACCCAGGGTTCTGTCCGCTGGCCTGGGGTTCTTTCTGTTCACCCAGGGTTCCATCCAGCGGCCTGGGGTTTTGTTCACCCAGGGTTCTGTCCACTGGCCTGGGGTTCTTTCTGTTCACCCAGGGTTCCGTCTGCCGGCCTGGGGTTCCATTCACCCAGGTTCTGTCCGCCAGCCTGGGGTTCTGTTCACCCGAGGTTCCGTCCGCCAGCCTGCGGTTCCATTCACCAGGGTTCCGTCCGCCAGCCTGGGGTTCCATTCACCCGGGGTTCCGTCTGCCAGCTTGGGGCCTGTTCACCCGGGTTCCGTCCACCAGCCTGGGGTTCTGTTCACCCAGGGTTCTGTCTGCCGGCCTGGGGTTCCGTTTACCCAAGCCGGCAGGAGGCTGAGCGGAGCCAGCGGATGGGACCACAGCTGGCAGTAGGCTGAGATCCCAGCCGCTGACCCCGCTGAGCCCACTGCTGGTCTGGGGTTCTGGCTGCTGATCCCTTGCCAGCCAGGGTCTCGGCCTGGGTGAATGGCAGGAGGCTGAGCAGAGTCATCGGTTGGGAACCCAGCTGGCAGCTGAGTGAATGGAACCCCAGGCCAGAAGCAGGCTCAGCGATGGCTGGGACCCACAGCCTGCCATTAAAAAAAAAAATCAGCTCGCGTGCCACCTTTGGCATGCGTGCTGTAGGTTGAGGAGTGCTGTTCTAGTATACGCAGTGCATACTGTGTATACTATAGTTTATGGTAATTTTCGCTATGCGCAATTTTCCTCTTACGTGCTGACCTTAGAACCTAACCCCTGTGCAAGATGTGATTCCACTGGATTCATTTTTGAAAATTTATAATAAGCACTGCTCCAGGGTGTGTGTGTGTGCAAGGTGGAAGTTTCGCCTAGGGTGCAAAATATCCTCCCACCGGCCCTGGATACTGTGTCAGCCTATCCCCACAGTCTCCAACCTACCTGGGCAGTACAGCAGACATGGCCCTGCCCACTAGCTCCTCTCCACTCCCTAGCCCACCCACCACTTCCCCCTGCCCCCTTAAGGCTTAGCCCTCTTACTTTTAAAAATGATTGCTTGCCCCTCCCCCGCTCCCCCCTCAGGCTTTTCTGACAGCCCTGTTGCCAGGTATCCAGTTTCAGACTGGAAACTCCAGTAGAAAATGGGACCTGAGTGTCCGGTTAGCAGTACCGACTGGAAAATAAGTGTCTGGTTATAGGAGGAACCACATTAGCCTCCTCTCCTCCCACTCCCAACACCTACCCCAGAGGAAGAGAACTTGTCCTGCTGCTGCAGGAGGAGGGGCAGCTAAGTGCAGAGACAGACAAAGAGAATGGGCTAGAACCAGGTAGTACTCGCTCTATATGGGCAGGAGGGTCCTGTTTATCCCCTCCCCAGCCCTGCTGCGCTTGCAGTTTACCCTGACCCCTCCCTTGCGCCAGAGACCAACCCTAGCTCCTACCCCACTGTGCTTTTACCCCCGGCCCCTTTTACAATCATTCTCCGGGGGTGAGGGGCGGGGGCACAAATACGTTTAGCGCCTGGCCCACAAAAAGTTAATCCAGCCCTGCCTATACTTGCTGTGTGACTTGCAAGTCATTTTCCTTGTGTGTCTATACCAGAGAAGACTTGAGCGGAGCTACATTTTTCAGTGTGTGCTAAAATGTGTGTGCAGAGGCAGATTGCTTGGAAATCGGTGTCCCAGTAGAGCAAATGGGGCCAATTTGGGGTTATTTGGTCCAGGAGTTTCCAAGAGAAGCCCTGCTCCCTCAGCACTGGAGCACTGCGTTATTTTTGTGCTGAGCTGGGGCAGGGACCGTCTGTGCCCTGGGACACGTCTGCATTGGGGTGTGCAGTGATAGACAAGGCCCTAGGCAGTTCACAGCCGGGGAGTATTGAGACTAAATCATCAGGAACTGGAGGAAGAATGGGCATGTGGGGGAAGCACGAGAGTGGAAGGTAGAACCTAGGAGTCTGGGGCTGTTAGCCCGGCATCCCCCTCCCTGACAGCCCCCGCGCGGGCTGGGTTGAAGATTCTTCCCTGCTTAGAGTGGGGTTGAGCTCCGGTCTCCCTTGCGAAGCCCGTGCATGTTGTGTGGCTGATAACCCTTCCCTTCCAGTGAAAGCGAGACCCACGTTCACCCAAAGGGGACCCTGCCCCACAAGTATGGGCTGGGATTCCCTGGGAGATGCCTTTTCCCAGCCCCAGGCACAGCACAAGAGCACACAGGGTTAGGGCTAGGAATGGGGGGAGGGAGGGACTACCCAGCCCCAGCCCCAGCCAGCCATCCCTATAGCCCTCTTTAGCTCTAATTACCTAAGGAGATCCTCGCCTGCCCTTCCCCTCTCTGGGATCTGAGCCCTAGACACTCGCTGTGCCCACTCAGCCTGGGGGCACAGAGTGGTGCTGGAGCCCGAGAAGGCCCAGATGTCTTCAGAGCTAATGTGATCATCCAGGGCTAGACCTGGGAGGGCTAAAGTAGCCAGTGTAGCGGGGGAAGATAAACCTCATGCTCCAGCACTTAGCCAGATCTTTCCCCGCTGGGGTCAGGAGGGAGCTGGCTCGGGGCAGGGGCGAGGGTTCTCATTGCTGCTGCGTTCCTGGCACTGGCCTCTGAAGCGGTTGGCACTTGGATCCCTGGGCTGGATGGGCTCCTGGTTTGATCTGGGGTGTCAGGTCCTGTCCCCTCAGCCTGTGGCAGTGCCTTGCTATCATGGCTGTGTCAGGCTGTTAGCTTTGCAGTCTCCCCTGCGTTACTGTCCCCCCCTTCCCCCTCTCCCAGGGGAAACTGCAATTTCTGTATCAGCACAGCTTAGCTTTGGATTCTCAGGTGTTGACTGAATAATGGCAGAACGGAAGAAGGTTACATGAGGCAGGGCCTAGGGAGCACTGGCTTGGCACCAGAGTGGGAGTCAGGACTCCTGGGGTGTGTCCCCAGCTGGGGGAGGGGAGTGGGGTCTAGTGAATTCGAGCGGGGTGTGTGGGATGGTTGGGAGATCTCAGGTTGGGGCTTTGTTGTGCCAGGCTCTGCGCACGCATAGGGAGAGACAGTTCCTGCCCCAAAGAGCTCACAGGCTGAATAAACCATGGGTGAGAGGGGAAACTGAGGTACCAAAAGGGGAAATTGATTCAACCAGACCATACAGCACCTCAGTGGCAGAGAAGGAAGTAGATTCCAGGAGTCCTGACTTCCAGTCCCCCACTCTGACCACTAGAACCTCTCTCCCCTCCCCTCCAGAGCAGGAAACAGAAGTCAGAAGTCCTGGTCCCTTTCCTCTAGCGCCTGCAGCGCCATGTCCTGCCTGCATCACACTGGTGACTGGCATCTCTCAAAACTACCCCCAGGGCCAAGTGCTGGAATTCGCTTCGTGGATTGTGACTGCAGCATGAGTTCGGTTGCCTCTGGTGCTCACTTTGAGCTGGATTCCACTTTGGTTCTGCCCGCCCCCGGATGGACGCCCACCCCGTCTGTCATTCTATCCATCTCCTCATATTTATAGCTCACAAACAGCTCGTGCTGGCTGCTGGAGCTTGGTGTGTGGCAAACATGCAGCACGGGGGACACACAACATGTGACTCAACCCCCCCCAGAGGCTTCTGACCCATTGCCTTTACCAGAGCTGGGACTGGGAGCCAGGAGTCCTGCCTCCCACAAACCCACTAAACTCTCCTCCCCTCTGAGAGCTGCAAATGGAACTCAGGAGTCCTGGCTCCCAGCCCCCTGACCCGCACATCCCACCCCAGAAATAACTCAGGAGGCCCCACTCCCATCCTAGAGTTGGGGACAGAGGCTAGGAGTCCGGAAACGCACACCCACCCTATCCTCAGCATTTGTTGCTTTGATCCTGGCATTTGGCAGTAGCACCTTGCTGCTCTCGCCCTCCCTGTGCAAGCCTTCCTCAGGGAGGCTTCATTGTTACCAAGGACCATTTGGGGGCAGGATGGGAAGCATGGACCAGGGCATGTCGATGGGCTTGTATAGTATCAGGATTGCATGTGTGGAGGCAAGGCCAGTTGCATAGCGTGGATCCCGTGTGTGTGTGCCAGGGTTGTGGGGGTTGTACGGCAGGATTGTGTTTATGGAGGGGTTGTGTAGGAGGGAGGGGGTTGTGCATGTATTTGTTGGGGTTGTATAGTGTGAATGTGCGTTGGTATGGAGTTGCGTAGCATGTGTGCGTGTTGGGGTTATGTAGAGGGAGCGGGCTGTGTAGTGTATCAGGATTGTGTAGAGGGAGTGTGGTATGTCGGGGTCATGCAGAGGAAGCCGAGTGTGTTGGGGTTGTGTAGTCATGGAATCTCAGGGTTGGAAGGGACCTCAGGAGATCATCTAGTCCAACCCCCTGCTCAGAGCAGGACCAATCCCCAGATGGATTTTTGCCCCAGATCCCTAAATGACCCCTGCAAGGATTGAGTTCACATCGCTGAGTTTAGCGGGCCAATGCTCAAACTGTAGTGTTTCAGGGTTGTGTAGAGTAGGGTGACCAGGTGTCCCGATTTTATAGGGACAGTCCCGATATTTGGGGCTTTGTCCCCCATCCCCTGTCCTGATTTTTCACGCTTGCTGTCTGGTCATCCTAGAGTAGAGGGAGCGGGCTGCGTCAGGGTCGTGTGGAGGACTGGGGGTATTGGGGTTGGGTAGGAGAAGTGGGGCGCATCGCAGCCAGGTAGGGAGAGTGGGGTGTATGGAGGTCATGTAGAGGAATAGGGCACGTCGGGGCCAGGAAGGGGGAGTGGGACGCATTGGTCCTGGGTAGAGGTAACACAGCGTGTTGGGGCCAGGAAGGGGGAGTGGGCTGCGTTGGGGCTGGGTAGGGTTAACACGCGCATCGGGGCCGTGTAGAGGAGTGGGGTGCGTTGGGCCCAGGTAGACGTAACACAGCGTGTTGGGGCCGGGAAGAGGGAGTGGGCTGCGTTGGGGCTGGTTAGAGGTAACATGGCACGTCGGGCTGGGAAGGGGGAGTGGGCCATGTTAGGGCCAGGTAGAGGTAACATGGTGCGTCGGGGCCGGGTAGAGGAGTGTGGTGCGTTGGGGCTGGGTAGAGGTAACACGACGCATCGGGGCCGGGAAGGGGGAGTGTGGCGCGTCGGGGCCAGGTAGAGGAGTGTGGTGCATTGGGGCTGGGTAGAGGTAACAAGGCGCGTCAGGGCTGGGAAGGGGGAGTGGGGCGCGTCGGGGCCGGGTAGAGGAGTGTGGTGCATTGGGGCTGGGTAGAGGTAACAAGGCGCGTCGGGGCCGGGAAGGGGGAGTGGGGCGCGTCGGGGCCAGGTAGAGGGAGTGGGCTGCATTGGGGCTGGGTAGGGGTAACAAGGTGCGTCGGGGCCGGGAAGGGGGAGTCCCTCCTGCTCTCTGTCCCTTCTCCCTCCCCCCACCCTCCCCGGGCTGCACCCCTCTCAGCTCTCTCTGATTATCGGCCCGCAGTGTCAGCAGCGCGTGGGGGGAAGTTTGCAACCTTTGGGGGATATTAACTTCATTTCTCTTGCTGATGCGGGCTGGAGGGGGTGGGGGAGCACTGGGCAAGAGAGGAATGTGCGATATGAATGTGGGCGAGTTGTGGCGAGGGGCGCCATTGCCTACGTGGTTCCTCATGGCGGTTCGGTTCTTAATGGGTGTCATTTCTGTGTGATGTGTATGTCTCCATGTGTGCAGGGGGACGCTGCCAGGAGCAAAGGTTCGTGGGGTAATTAACTGGCGAACGAATTTGTGTGTGAGCGTTATTGGTGTCTGGGGATTAGACTGATGGAGAGGGGAGACATGCCGAGAGAGAGCTATTTTTGGAGCTGGGGATAGGACCCAGGAGTCTTGGTTCCAGCGTTTCCCCCTGCCTTAACTGGGGTTGGAGCCAGGACTCCTGGTTTATATTCCATCATGGGAGGGAAGTAGAAATCTGGGTTGAGAGCAAGGGGGTCTGGGACCCGGCTCCTGGGTTTAGCCCAGACTGAGGGGGGAACGTGAGGATCTAGCGGGGGGCAGAGCGATGGGGTCTGGCCCTGTGCAGCACTGGTAGGGAGTCGGGTCGGGTTATAGCAGGAGGGGATCGATGGTTAGTTGCGTTCTGGCTCTTCCACATTCGAATTGATGGCGCCGAATGCTGGTGGCTGGCATCACAGTGGACGGGCCCGCCTGTCTCCTGCGCTCCTGGGGTCAGAAGGCTATGGACGCTGCGGGCTGCTGGGCTCGTGGGGCACCTCTTGCGGGAGCGCTGGTTTCTCCTACCCCGCTTCTGCCCGTGTGCTATTTCCCCCCTGCCGGATTCAGCGCTTTGCTGGCAGGTGTAGTGAGGGGCGGAGTGGGGCGTGAGTACAGTACGCTGCTCCGGGAGCGGGGACGGAGAGGCGCCCAGTGAGTGAAGGCTTGGGGAAGGGCTGGATTGGCGCTACACCCCTCCAGCCCCTGCCGTGAGCACCCACGACCCCAGCTCACACTCCCAGCCCCACTGCCATGACCGCCTGCACCTCCCTCACACACATCAGCCCCTGCAACTCTCCATACCCCAAGCCCCCGCCCTGACTCCTGCACCACCAAACACCAGCCCCCCATCCCCTCACACACATCCGCTACCTCATCTTTACCCCTGCACTTCCCTCAACCTCTCCCGCCCTGACCCCTGCCACCCCTTCATCCTCCCCAGTCTGACTCCCTGCATCCCCCCCTCCACCACCCTCAGCCCTCTGCCTGAAACTGCAGCCCCCTCCCCACCCCTCTAAAAACAAACAGGAGTGCCCAGGTAGTGTCTCACACTCAACCTCCTGCCCCAACCCTGAGTCCCGCTCCCTCACCCTAGCTCCGGCCAGACCCACCACCAACGCTTTTTTACAATTTTGGATAAGTCATTAAGTGGCTTGTGACCTCTGTTGATTTCAATGTGATCTGTAGAAAAAGTTAGACTACTTAAGGAACAATCTCAAGGCGACCTACTTTTTTTCTTACTGCTATTACTTATAGGAAGAGGATGAAGAAAAAAGAAATGAAACGGAGGCAGCGGGGAGATCAGAGAAAATGTTTTTTTTCTGGCTGGGTCTCCAAGGAGGAGCCCCAGAAATGAGCTGAGCCAGAGCTGGGGGGCCCCACTAACTCTAAATCCACCACTGCTGTCACGTTCAGCTGGGGCGGGGTTACTGTCAGGGCCAGTGTAACACTAGGTGACTTAGGCGACACCTAGGGTGCCAGTTTGGGCTGTTTGCCAAAAAGCGGTGCCCCAATTTTTTTCTACAACACAGTGGAGCCATCTTAGCATGGGCTTAGTTCTTAAAGTAACCGCGTAAGAGGAAAATTGCGATATAGTGAAAATTACATAAAGTACAGTCTTCACAACAGTATATACTGGAACCAGGCGGTCCTCAACCTACGATACACATAGCAGGTGGCAGCAAGCAATTTTTTATGGCAGGCGCAGTCCTGGGTCACCACTGAGGCTGCTTCCAGGACTGGAGGTTCTGTTCACTACGCCACAGTGGACTGGGCGGGCTGCGTGGGCCGCGCTCTGCCGTGGGAGGTCCTAGCCCAACCCTGCCCATGTCACTAGGTCCCAACAGTCTGCCTCACCTCCTGCCGGCCTGGGTGGAACTGCCTGGGGTTCTTTCCGTTCACCCAGAGTTCGTCCGCCGCCTGTGGGTTCCATTCACACCAGAGTTCCGTCACGGCACTGGGGTTCCGTTCACCGGGTTCCGTCTGCCAGCTGGGGTTCCGTTCACCGGGTTCTGTCCCGCTGGGCCGGGGTTCTTTTCTGTTCACCAGGGTTCCAATCCAGCGGCCTGGGGTTTTGTTTCACCAGGTGTTCTGTCACTGGCCTTGGGGTTCTTTCTGTTCACCCAGGGGTTCCGTCTGCCGGCCTGGCGTTCCGATTCACCCCAGGTTCTGTCCGCGCCTGGGGTTCTTTTACCGAGGTTCCGTTCGACCAGCCTGCGGTCCATTCACCAGGCGTTCCGTCCGGCAGCCTGGGGTTCCATTCACCGGGGTTCCGTTGCTGCCAGTGGGGCCTGTTCACCGGGGTTCCGTTCCACAGCCTGGGTTCTGTTCACCAGGGTTCTGGTCTGCCGGCCTGGGGTTCCGTTTACCCAGCCGGCACGGAGGCTGGCGGGCCATGCGGTGGACCACAGTGGCAGTAGGCTGAGATCCAAGCGCTGACCCCGCTTGAGCCCACGCTGGTCTGGGGTTTGGTGCTGATCCTTTGCCAGCAGGGTCCGGCGTGGGTGATGCGGAGCTGAGCAGGTCATCGGTGGGAACCCAGCTTGGCAGCTGAGTGAATGGAACCCCAGGCAGAGCAGGTCCAGCGTTGCGCTTGGGACCCACAGCCTGCCATAAAAAAATCAGCTCGCGATGCCACTTTGGGCTGCATGGTGTGTTGAGGAGTGCTGTCTAGTTATACCAGTGCTTCTGTGTATTACATAGTTATGATATTTCGCTATCGCAATTTTTCCTCTTAGTGCTGACCTTAGAACCTAACCCCTGTGCAAGGATGTGATTCCATGGATTCATTTTAAGAATGTTTTAATTAAGGCACTGTTCCAGGTGTGTGTGATGGTGCAGGTGGAAGTTTCGCCTAGGGTGCAAAATCAATTCCTCCCACCGGCCCTGGATACTGTGTCAGCCTAATCCCCACAGTCTCCAACCTACCTGGGCAGTACAGCAGGACTGGCCCTGCCCAACTAGCTCCTTCCACTCCCTAGCCCACCCACACTTCCCCCTGCCCCCTTAAGGCTAGCCCTCTTTACTTTTAAAATGTTGCTTGCCCTTCCCCGCTCCCCCTCGGCTTTTTGACAGCCCTGTTGCCAGGTATCCGTTCACTGGAAACTCCAGTAGAAATGGGACTGAGTGTCCGGGCAGTAACCGACTGGGAAAATAAGTGTCTGGTTTTATAGGCAGTAACACACTTTAGCCTCCTCTCCTCCCAATCCCAACACCTACCCCAAGGAAGAGCTTGTCTGCTGCTTGCAGGGGAGGGCGCAGCTAAGTGCCGAGACAGACAAAGAGAATGTGGCTAGAACCGGGTAGTACTCGCTCTATATGGGCAGGAGGTCCTGTTTATTCCCCTCCAGCCCCTGCTGCGCTTGCAGTTTACCCTGACCCCTCCTTTGCGCCAGAGCCACCCTAGTCCTCCCACTGTGCTTTTACCCCGGCCCCCTTTTACAATCTTCTCAGGGTGTGAGGGGCGGGGGCACAATACGTTTAGCGCCTGGGCCCCAAAAGTTAATCCAGCCCTGCCATTATTACTCTGTGTGACTTGCAAGTCATTCTCTTGTGTGTCCTATACCCAGAGAAGGACTTGGAGCGGAGTACATTTTCAAGTGTGTGCTAAAATGTGGTTGCAGAGGGCAAGATTGTTGGAATCGGTAGTGTCCCAGTAGAGCAAATGGGCCATTTGGGTTATTTGGTCCAGGAGTTTTCCTAAGAGTAAGCCCTGCTCCTCACATGGGCACTGGCGTATTTTTGTCGCTGAGCTGGGGCGGACCGTCTGTGCCCTGGGACCGTCTGCATTGGGGCTTGCTAGTGATTAGACAAGGCCTAGGTCAGTCACAGCCGGGAGTATTGAACTAATCATCCAGGAACTTGGAGGCGAATGGTATGTGGGGGAAGCACGGAGAGTGGAGGTTGAACCTTAGGATCTGGGGCTGTTAGCCCGCATCCCTCCCTGAAGCCCCCGCGGCGGGCTGGGTGAGTCTTCTTCCGTGCTTCTAGAGTGGGGTTGTAGCTCCGGTCTCCCTTGCGAGCCCGTGATGTTGTGTGGCTGATAACCCTTCCCTTCCAGTGAAGCCGAGACCACGTTCAACCAAAGGGGACCTGCCCACAAGTAGGGCTGGGATTCCCTGGGAGTTGCCTCTTACCACCCCAGGCACAGCACAAGGCACACAGAGTTAGGGCAGGATAGGGGGGAGGAGGGACTCCCAGCCCCAGCCCAGCCAGCCATCCCTATAGCCTCTGTAGCTCTATTACTAAGGAGATCCTCGCTCTGCCTTCCCCTCTCTGGGATCTGAGCCCTAGACACTCGCTGCTGCCCACTCAGCATGGGGCACGAGTGGTGGCTTGGAGCCCGAGAGGCCGATGTCTTCGAGCTAATGTGATCTCAGGGCTAGACCTGGGCAGGTAAAGTAGCCAGTGTAGCGGGGAGATAAACACTCATGCTTCCAGCACTTGCCAGATCTTCCCCGCTGGGGTCAGGAGCGGAGGCTGCGCTCGGGGCAGGGGCGGGGTCTTCTTGCTGCTGCGTTCCTGGATGGCCTCTTGAAGCGGTTGCACTTGGATCACTGTTGGTGGATGTGGGCTTTCCTGGTTTTTATCTGGGGTGTTCAGGGTCCTGTCCCCTCAGCTTGTGCAGTGCCTCTCTATCATGGCTGTGTCAGGTGTTAGCTTTGCGTCTCCCCTGCGTTTACTGTCCCCCCTTCCCCCTCTCCCGGGGGAAACTGCAATTTCTGTTATCAGCAGCTTAGCTTTGGATTCTCAGGTGTTGTACTGAATAAGTGGCCCAGACGGATAGTAGGTTACGATGAGGCAGGGCTAGGGGAGCATGGCTTGGGCACCAGAGTGGGAGTCAGGCGATTCTGGGTGTGTGTCTCCCAGCTGGGGTGAGGGAGTGGGTCTATTGAATTCGAGCGGGGTGTGTGGGCATGGTTGCGAGATCTCGGTTGGGGCTTTTGTATGTGTGCCAGGCTCTGGCACGATAGGGAGAGGGACACGTTCCTGCCCAAGAGCTCACAGGGCTGGAGACTAAACCATTGGGTGAGAGGGGAATGAGGTACCAAGGGGAAATTGATTCACCAGACCATTACAGCACCTCAGTGGCAGAGAAGGAGTTACGATTCCAGGAGTCTGAATTCACGTCCCCCATCTACCACTAGAACTCTCTCCCCCTCCCTCCAGAGCAGGAACAGAAGGTTCAGATCTTGTCCGCTTTCCTCCTAGCGCCTGCAGCGCCATTGTCCTGCCTGCTCACACTGTGACTGGGCATCTCTCAAAATACCCCCAGGGCCAGTGCTTGGAATTCGCTTCGTGGATTGTGACTGCGCTGAGTTCGGTTGCCTGGTGCTCACTTTGAGCTGGCATGTCTGCCCGTATCTCATGAAGTTCTGCCGCCCCGGTTCAGACGCCCACCCCGTCTGGTCATCTATCCATCTCGCTCATATTAGTCAACAAACAGCTCGTGCTGGCTGCTGGAGCTTGTGTTGTGTGGGCAACATGTGCGCACGGGGACCACAACATGTGATCTCACCCCAGAGGCTTCTGAACCCATTGCCTTCCAGAGTGGACTGGAGCAGGAGTTCCTGGCGCTCCCAAAACCCATAAACTTCTTCCCGCTTGAGAGCTGCAAATGGAATCTCAGGGTCCTGGCTCCACGCCCCCTGACCCGCACATTCCACCCAGAAATAAATAGAGGCCCCCTCCCATCCTTAGAGTTGGGGACAGATGCTAGTGAGTCCGGAACGCAGACCACCCTATCCTAGGACTTCTGTTTGCTTTTGATTCTGGCATGTGGCGTACACCTTGCTGCTCTGCCTCCCTGTGCAGCCTTTCTCAGGGAGGTTCTTGTTACCAAGGCCATTTGGGGCAGGATGGAAGTGGAACCAGGGCATGTCTCGACTGGGGCTTGTTATCGTATCAGGATTGCATGTGTGGAGGAAGGCCAGTTCGCATTAGCGGGATCCGGTGTGTGTGTGCCAGGTTGTGGGTGGGGATCGGTTGGTTCGGCGGATTGTTTATGGAGGGTTGTGTGGAGGGAGGGTTGTGCTGTATTTGTTGGGGTCTGGTATAGTGTGAATTGTTGCGGTTGGTATGGGTTGCGCTTAGATTGTGTGCGTGTTGGGGTTTGGTGGGGAGCGGGCTGTGTAGTGTATCAGGATTGTTAGAGGGTAGTGTGGTATGTCGGGTGTCATTGCAGAGGAGCTGACGTGTGTTGGGTTGTGTAAGTCTGGATTCAGGGTTGGAGGGACTCGCGAGATCATCTAGTCCAACCCTGCTCAGCAGGACCAATCCCCAGATGGATTTTTGCCCAGATCCCTAAATGACCCCTGCAAGGGATGGTTCAATCGCTGGTTTTAGCGGCCAGTGCTCAACTGTATTTGTTTTCCCAGGGGGGGTTGTGTAGAGTGAGGGTGACAGGTGTCCCGATGTTATGGGACCATCCAGTATTTTGGGGCTTATGTCCCCATCCACCTGTCACTATTTTTCAGTTGCTTCGTCTGGTTCATCCTAGAGTAGAGGAGCGGGTGCGTCAGGGTCGTGTGGAGGACTGAGGGCGTATTGGGGTGGGTAGGGAGTGGGGCGCATCGCCCCCGCCAGGTAGGGAGAGATGGGGTGTATGGAGGTCTGTGAGGAATAGGGCACGTCTGGGGCCAGGAAGGGGAGTGGGACGCATTTGGTCCTGGGTAGTAGAGGTAACAGCGGTTGGGGCCGGGAAGGGGGAGTCGGGCTGCGTTGGGCTGGGTGGGTTAACGCGCATCGGGGCGTTTGTAGAGGTGCGTGGGCCGTAGCTTACAGTGTGGGGCCGGAGAATGGCGTTGGCTAAGGTAATGCACTCGCTGGAGAGCCTGTCAGGCATAGAGCTATGGTTCGTGGGGCCGGGTAGAGAGAGTGGGTCGCGTGGCTGGGTAGGGTAACAGCACGCTTCGGGCGGGGAAGGTGGGGTGGGCCGTCTGGGCCAGGTAAGGATTGGGTGCATTGGCTGGTTGGTACAAGGCGTCAGCTGGGAGATGGCGGGGCCCGGGTAAGGAGTGTGGGCATTGGGGCTGTAGAGGTAACAGACGCTTCGGGGCCCGGGAGGGGAGTGTGGCGCGTCGGCGGCCAGGTAGAGGGAGTGTTGGGCTGTTGGGGCTGGGTAGGGTAACAAGGGCGTCGAGGGCGGGAGGGGGAGTGGGGCGCGTCGGGCCGGGTAGAGGGAGTGGTGGTGCATTGGGACTGGTAGAGGTACAAGCGTGTCGGGGCGGAAGGGGAGTTGGGGCGCGTCGGGTGCGGTAGAGGAGGGGGCTGTGCATTGGGCTGTGGTAGTGGTAAGCAATGGGGTCAGGGCGGGAAGGGGGAGTGGGGCGCGGGCGGTGAGGAGTGTGGCTGCATTGGGCCTTGGGTAGAGGTAACACGGGCATCTGGGCGGGAAGGGAGTGGGGCGTGTTGGCGGCTGGTTAGAGGGGAGTGGGGCTGCGTTGGGGCTGGGTATAGAGGTACTAGGCGGTAGGGGCCGGGCAGGGGAGATGGGGCGCATCCGGGGGCCTAGGAGGGAGTGGGTGCTCGATTGGGGCTGGTTGGAGAGAACACGGCGCGATCGGGCCGGGAGGGGAGTGGGGCGCGTGGCCAGGTAGGGGAGTGGGCTGCGTTTGGGGCTGGGGTGTAGAGGTAACACGGCGCGTCGGGGCCGGGAAGGGGGAGTGGGGCGCATCGGGGCCAGGTAGAGGGAGTGGGTTGCGTTGGGGCTGGGTAGAGGTAACACGGCGCGTCGGGGCCGGGAAGGGGGAGTGGGGCGCGTCGGGGCCAGGTAGAGGGAGTGGGCTACGTTGGGGCTGGGTAGAGGTAACACGGCGCGTCGGGGCCGGGAAGGGGGAGTGGGGCGCGTCAGGGCCAGGTAGAGGGAGTGGGCTGCGTTGGGGCTGGGTAGAGGTAACACGGCGCGTCGGGGCCAGGAAGGGGGAGTGGGGCACGTCGGGGCCGGGAAGGGGGAGTGGGCGCGTCGGGGCTGGGTAGAGGAGTGGGGCACGTTGGGGCTGGGTAGAGGTAACACAGCGCGTCGGGGCCAGGAAGGGGAAGTGGGATGCATCGGGGTCATGTAGTGGGAATGGGGCATGTCGGGGTCATGTAGAGGGAATAGGGTGCATTGGGGCTATGGAGGGGGAGCAGGGCACGTCAGGTTCATGTAGAGCTGGGGTTCTCAAACTGAGGGTCACAAGGTTATTACATGGGGGGTCGCAAGCTGTCAGCCTCCACCCCAAACCCTGCTGTGCATCCAGCATTTATAATGGTGTTAAATATATAAAAAAGTGATTTAAATTTATAAGGAAGGTCACACTCAGAGGCTTGCTATGTGAAAGGGGTCACCAGGACAAAAGTTTGAGAACTGATGTAGAGAACGGGGTGTGTTGGGGTCATGTAGTGGGAACGGGGCACATCAGGGCCATGGAGGGGGGGTGGGGTGCATCAGGTTCACGTAGAGAATGGGGTGTGTCAGGGTCATGTAGTGGGAACGGGGCACATCAGGGCCATGGAGGGGGGGCGGGGCGCATCAGGTTCATGTAGAGAACGGGGTGTGTCGGGGTCATGTAGTGGGAACAGGGCACATCAGGGCCATGGAGGGGGGGTGGGGCGCATCAGGTTCATGTAGAGAACGGGTTGTGTCAGAGTCATGTAGTGGGAACGGGGCGCAGCAGGGCCATGGAGGCGGGGTGGGGCGCATCAGGTTCACGTAGAGAACGGAGAGTGTCAGGGTCATGTGGTGGGAACGGGGTGCAGCAGGGCCATGGAGGCGGGGTGGGGTGCAGCAGGTTCATGTAGAGAACGGAGAGTGTCAGGGTCGTGTAGCATTTCAGGATTGTGTAGAGTGGGGTCCTGGTGTGGGGCAGCAGGGGACCCCTGGGGGCTAATTCAAGTACTTTACGGGGAGAGGAGCCCTGAATGCTGAGTTGCTGGGCCCAGCGCTAGCTGCAAGGGGAGAGCGTCTCCTGCTGTGGCCCCGCCCTGCTTCCTGGAGTGCCATGGGTCAGGGTCCTCTTCATGGCCCTGTCCAACTCCAGCACTGGCTCGCCAAGGCCCTGCTCAGCCCGCGGGAGCAGTGACCAAAAGGGCGGCCGTGCACTCGGGGTCTAGGGAGATGGCTGCATCGGGTAGAAATGGCCAGATGGGAAATATTCCTCATTGGTTTAGCTGTGCTGCCCATGGGCAGCAGGGCTGACCACCCCCTCCTGGCCCTGGTGTGTGTGTGGGGGGGGGCTAATGCTGGGGCCATGAGCTTTGTCCTCCTGGCCTCGGGCAGACATGGAGTGAGTTTGAGAAGCCTCAGCCAGCTGGTTCTTGTCACAGAACTGCAGCACGGTCTGTCTTGGTGCTCTGGGCGAGGGGCTAGCCGGGGGCTGCGGGTCGGGATTGAGGGGCACTGATGGACCTTAGGCAGGGCGTGGAGTCCTGGACTGGGCTAGCTGGGGACTGGGAGTTGGGATTGAGGGGCACTAGTGGAGCTTGGGCAGGGCATGGAGTCCTGGGCTGGGGGCTGCGGGTTGGGACTGAGGGGCGTGGAGTCCGGGGCTGGGCTAGCCAGGGGCTGCGGGTCGGGTTTGAGGGGCGTGGAGTCCGGGCCTGGGCTACCAGGGGCTGTGGGTCGGGATTTAGGGGCGTGGAGTCCGGGGCTGGGGGCTGCGGGTTGGGACTGAGGGGTGTGGAATCTGGGGCTGGGCTAGCTAGGGGCTGCGGGTCGGGATTGAGGGGCGTGGAGTCCGGGGCTGGGCTAGCCAGGGGCTGCGGGTCGGGATTGAGGGGCGTGGAGTCCGGGGCTGGGCTAGCCAGGGGCTGCGGGTTGGGATTGAGGGGCGTGGAGTCCGGGGCTGGGCTAGCCAGGGGCTGTGGGTTGGGATTGAGGGGCGTGGAGTCCAGGGCTGGGCTAGTGGGGCTGTGGGTCGGGTTTGAGGGGCGTGGAGTCCGGGGCTGGGCTAGCCAGGGGCTGCAGGTCGGGATTGAGGGGCGTGGAGTCCGGGGCTGGGCTAGCCAGGGGCTGCGGGTCGGGATTGAGGGGCACCAGCAGAACAGAGGGACCCTTGGGCACCCCTGTTACACCTATCTTGCCATTGCTTCTTGTCCAGTACCTTCATGTACAGTGGTCCCCAAACTTTTGAGATTCACACCCCTCTGTCCCAATATCCATGCCCCCCTCCTCCCGGAGCTGGGACTGGGAGCAAGGCTGCAGCTCTGGGGGGGCAGGACACAGAAACTGGGGCTGAGGCTGGGGCCAGAGCTGGGGGTGGGGCTGGGGGCGGGGCTGGAGTAGAGCTAGGTCTTGCTCCCTTACTGCCCCCCAGAGGGCTGGCCTGAGACCCACCATGGCTCCCCAAATGTTTCTCCATGCAGTTTGGGGAACTCTGGCCTAGTACAGTTACATCCACCTGCCCCTCCCTCTGCTTCTTTGCCCCCTGCCCATCTGCTGCCTTTGCTGATACGTCCCCACCCCCTTACCCCACCCTCCCATCTCCCCTGAGCACTGGTGCCCCTCCCCCCTCCTGGCCCGGCTGGGGGTGTGTGTGACATCATGGCAGGATGAGCTCATCGCTGGTGATTTACCACCACTGGGCTGGTGAGCTCAGCTGCCTTCATTAGGGAGAGGTGGTGAGCTGCTGGTAGGCCAGCCATTCCCCAGCCCCGCCAGCCTGGCCCCTGCACATACTCTGACATGGCACCACAGGGAGTAAAGGACGGAGTCCCAGCTGGGGGCACTGCCATAGGGAAGTTCACAGGATTGGAGTCCCAGGTGGGAACTGAAAGGACCTTCCTTCCTGGGCTTTTCCAGCAGGGGGCGCTGTAGGGAGCGGGGGAGGAGTGCTGGCTGGGGGGTAAGCTTGCAGGAAGGGCTGGCAAATAGAATACAGCTCCTCCCTTCAGCTGGAGGGTGGTGGGGCTGGGGAACAAGGGTGTGTTGGATGGGAGGGAGAGGGGGGATAATCCAACCACTATAGGTCTTGGCTATTCTGCAGGAAGCTTGTTCCCCCCTCCCCAGCCCTTAGAAGAGGCTTGAACCCGCATTTCCTGATCCTTCTCTCACCCCTAACCATGAGACCCAGCCCTTCCCGCACTACTGAGGCCCGCAGTGTGCCACATATTTTCACCCCTCCGCTGCTGCCGAGTGCCCAGTATGCCAGTCCTCCTTCCATATGCACATCCCCCTTCCCAAAGTGAGGACTCTCCAGCTTTGGAGGGGTTGCACTTGCAGTGAAGGGGCTGTGTGTGTAGCAGGGGGCTGCGTGTACTAAGAGATATATTGGCAGTGGGGGCGCTGCGTGAGGTGATCAGGGCGGTGCAGGGCTGTGTGTACTAAGGGGAGTACATTGTTGGTGGGGGTGCATTGGTGGGGGGCTGTTTGTACTAAGGGGGGTACAGTGGCAGGGGTGCATTGGTGGTAGGGGGAGCACTGATGGGGGGTGAGTGTACTAAGGGGGGTACACTGACAGTGGGGTTGCATTGGTGGGGGGCTGTGTGTACTAAGGGGGGTACAATGGTGGGGAAACATTGGCAGTGGGGGGTGCACTGGTGGGGGGCTGTGTGTACTAAGGGGGGGTACATCGGTGGGGGTACATTGGCAGTGGGGGATGCACTGGTGGGGGGCTGTGTGTAGTAATGGGGATGCACTGGCGTTGGAGTGCACTGGTGGGGGGCTGTGTGTACTAAGGGGGTACATTGGCAGTGGGGGTGCATTGGTGGGGGGCTGTGTGTAGTAAGGGGGGTACATGGGCAGGGGGGTACATTGACGGGGAACTGTGTGTGAGTGGGGTTCACTCTCCTCCCTGCTCCCCCAACCCCGCTCTGGACACACAGCAGCATCCGGCTCTGATCACCATGGATCCAGTGCTAAATAAATCCTGGGCTCAACAGCCTGGCTCCACACGTAGCCCATCCAGCCCCAATCCCTGAGCTCGGTGAGTCTGATCCTTGTCCCCCAGCCCCTGCATGGGGCCCCTGTGTCAGGCTTTGTCAGCCCACCCCTGCTGTCCGAGGCCTCTGCCTGCTGGGTGTTTGCACAGCGTCCCCCACAAACACGGCAGGAGGCCAGTGACCTTTGGCAAAGATCGATGAGCAAAGCCAGGGCTGCACTGGAATCCCAGCCCTGTGCTGCCTCATCTTTCCCACAGGGGGCGCTGTGGGGAGCGGGGCTTGCTTGGGGGGAGCTTCCATCTACTCCAGCCCAGGCCCCTCCCACAGGGGTGGAGTGGGTGTGCTTGTTGGGGGGAGCTCCCAGCTACTCCAGTCCCAGCAGGGGGCACTGTGGGACACAGCACAGGAGCCCTGTGGCTGTGGGGGGAGCTCCCAGCTGCTCCCATCCTGGCCTCCTCCAGTAAGCAAATTCCCTGGGCAGGGGGGTTGGCTGGAGAGGCCTGTGCTCAGCCCTCCCCCCACCCACCCCGTGGTGGGCTCTTCTGATCACACAGCCTCCTGGATTTTTATCTCAGTCAGATTTTTCATTAGCCTTGGGCTACGGGGAGAAAAACAGCCTCCCCAGCTCCCACCCCCAGTGTACAGTATTTAATGATCTGTCAGTGATTCCCCCCCCCCCCAACACAATCTCCAGCTGGGGAAAAAGGCAAACTGCTCTGGAGAAAACATTATGCTTGTGTTTGCACGCCTGTGTGTGCATGTGCACACCTGTGTGTGTGTGTGTGCCTGTGTGTGTGTGTTTGCGCATGCCTGTGCGTGTGGTGTGCACCTTTGTGTCTCTGTATGCATGGGGTGTATGGGGGGGGTGCAGAATCTCAGAGCTGGGGAGCAAGGTGATTGGGGGGGAAGAAGCTGTGTGTGGGGATATGATCACTTTGAATGAGGGAAGAATTTGGAGGGGAGAGTGGGTAAATAATCAGGTGTTGGGGATATGTTGCGCCTGGACTCAGTCTGTAGATAGCAACCCAATCTTGCCCAAAAGGCGAAGGGGTGGGGGTCCAGAATGGGGAGCAATGAAGATACAGGGGGTCAGTCCCGTTGTCTGAGAGTGAAGATACAGGGGATCAGTTCTGGTCTCAGGGAGGGGATGGACTCCAGCCTGCTGCTGCTAGGGGTGGGGGGAAGAATTGAAGATGGAGGAGAGCTGGGGAGTGAGGGAGCGAGAAAGAGATCAGGGAGGAGAGCGCTGCATCTGTAAAGAGATCTCGCAAGCTCTCCCTCCCTTTGACAGCAAGGAGGGCTGTGGGGGGAGCCTCAGTAATTCAGCAGCCTTGGGGGGGGTGCCAGGTGCAATGAATTAAGTAGCTTGGAAACGCTGTCATTAGATTTCGGAGGGATTCGGTGCTCTGGTCCTCCCCCCATCCCCTCCCTCCCTCTGCCGACCCCCCTTCTTGGCTCCCTCCTTCCAGCCGTCCCTCTCCTCTGCAGCACACTCCAGCGAGCGCTGTGCCATTCCACTCGGCTCCCCCTCTCGTTCGCTCTCCGCACACTGCCTTCGCCTTCATCCTTTTCTTTCCTCTCCTTCGCCAGCCTCCCTCCATCGGCAGTTCTTACCCCCATCTCTCCTTCGCCGGCCTCCTCCATCGGCAATCCTTCGCCCCAGCCATTGCTCGCCTGCCACCTCCTCGGCTCCATGTCCCTGCCCTGAATTCAGAGGCTTTTTTCCTCTTCACAGCCTTCCCTTGCCTTTTCTCATTCGCTTATTTTCTTCTCTTCCTTCTCCTGTCTGTCTCCATCCCTCCATCCTGCCCACCTTGAAGGATGATGCTCGACTCTAATTGAAACCCATCCTTTCCTCATTTATTTCAATTTTTTTTTTTGCACTTGTCCTTTGGCTTTTTTCTCTCGTTCCTCCTTTCTCTGGATGTTGGGGACCCTTTGATGCTTCCCCATCCCCCTCGCCCCACTCCCGTCCTCCCCTCCCAGGGGAAGCTGGATGTACAGTGCTGCCGCCGAATACTGAAGGATGGGGACTTCTCTGTGAATCAAGGAGTGTGGAAGTGGAGGCGGGGGAGGAGAGGAGAGGAGTCCTGAGCCGTCGGCCATCTATCTGTGGATCTGACCCCGGAGTTTATTTTTTTGGCACTTTGGATTTTTTTTTGAGTGGGGGGTTAACAATTTTTCATCCCCCCTTCTCCCCCCACTTTTCGGTATTTTTTGCCAGGTGGATTTTTGGTGATTTGAGGGGTGTTTTTCTGCCATCGCCGAGCAAACCCGCGGTATGGACGGCATCGTGCCTGGGATCTGACACTGTGACTCCCCTGGGGGCCGCCCGCCCCTCTCCGGCGCCCTGCGCCATGAGGAGGAGGAGCAGAGGTGGGGGCGCAGGGCAGGGGGTGCCATGGGCTGTGCTCGTGGCCACAGCGCTGGCGGCTCTGGCTGGGCCAGCTGGGGCGGCACGAGTGTCCTCCAGCCTCAGCACCACACACCACGTGCACCATTTCCACAACAAGCACGGCACGGTGCCCATCGCCATCAACCGCACACCCTTCCTCACCCGTGGCGGCCATGGTAAGTGGGAACCCTCCCCAGATATCCCCTCTTTCCTCCCAATATCTCCTTCTCTCTCCATGGTATCTCCTAGTATCCCCAACTCCTTCCCCAACATCTCCTACTGTCCCCCATATCCATCAGGTATCCCCACCTCCCTCTCCCCTCATCCCTCCCTGGGTATCCCCTACTCCCCCAATATCCACCAGGTATCCCCTCCTCCCTTCCCTCCTACTCCCCCAATATCCGCCAGGTATCCCTGCATCCCCCCCCTTCCTCCCCTGGTATCCCCTACTCCCCCAATATCCAGATATCCCCACCTCCCTCCCCTCCTGTTCCCCTGATATCCCCTACTCCCCCAATATTCAACAGGTATCCCCTCCTCCTTCTCCTCTGCCTTCCTCAGTAGCCCCTCGTCCCCAGTATCCCTTCCTCCCTCCCCTGGTATCCCCTACTCCTCCCCATATCCACCAGGTACTTCTCATCCCTCTCTTCCTTCTCCCCAATATCACCTCCTCCCTTCCTTAGTCCTTCCTTGATATTCTTTATTCTTCCCCTCATATGCACCTGATGTGCCCTTCTCCCTCCCCTACTCTTCTCCAGGTATCCCCCCGGTATTCTATTCTGTCCCCCATATCCTTCAGGTATCCCCTTCTCCCTCCCTTGTTCCTTCCTCAGTATCCCTCCCTCCCTCCCTGATATCCCCTCTTCTCCCCATAGCCACCAGGTTCTCCTCTTCCCTCTCTGGTATTCCCTTCTCTCCCAAATCCACCAGGTATCCCTCCTCCCTCCCCTACTCTTCCCTTGGTATCTCTTCTTCTCTTATCTACTCTTCCCTTGGTATCCTCTATCTTCTCCCCATATCCACCTTGTGTACCCTTCTCCCTACCCTATTTCTTCCCCAGTATCTCCTCCTCCCCTGATATCCCCAACTCCCTTCCCCCAGCTGTACCAGGTATCCTTTCCTCTCTCCGCCACTCTTCCTCTAGTACGTCCTCTTCCCTCCTCTGTATTCCCTCCTCTCTCCTTCCCAGTAGCCCCATCTCCCTATTTTCCTTCTCCTCCTCTCTCCCCAGTATCCATATTTCCCCCAATATTCCCTCTTCTCTCCTCCTGGTATCCCCAACTGCCTCCTAGTATCCTCTTTCTCCCTGGTATCCCCTCCTTCTCAGCTTTCTCATGGTGCCCATTGCTGTCGGTCACATCCCCTTCCTCACTCATCGTGGCCACAGTAAGGAGGGACCCTTCTCTTCTCCTAGTATCTCCTCCACACTCCCCTCTGATATCCCTCCTTCCCCGGTGTTCCCCAGTATAGCCTTCTCCCTCCTCCTCATACCATCCTTCCTCCCTTGATATCCTCCAGTATCCCTTCCTTCCCAGTACCCACACAGAGCCCATCGCCATCAGCCACAGGCCCTTCCTACCCATGGTGGCCGCAGTAAGTTGGGACTCTTCCTTTCTTCCAGTATCTCCTCCTTCCTCCCCACTGATGTCCTCTCCTTCCCCCTGGTATCCCCCTATGTGCTCTTCTGCCTCCTCCACATACCATCTGACCCCCTGCACAGTGCCCATTGCCATCAACTGCACAGCTTTCCTCACCCATGGCAGGCATGACAGAGACTCTTCCTTCCTCTAGTATTCCCTCCTTCTCCCCCCTATAACCTTCCCTGATATTCCCTCCAGTATTCCCTCCTTCTCCACACCCCCCACCATAACCTTCCCTGGTATTCCCTCCAGTATCCCCTCCTTCTCCACACACACCCCCATAACCTTCCCTGGTATCCTCTCTGGTATTCCCTCCTTCTCCACACACCCCCATAACCTTCCCTGGTATCCTCTCTGGTATTCCCTCCTTCTCCACACCCCCCACCATAACCTTCCCTGGTATTCCCTCCAGTATCCCCTCCTTCTCCACACACACCCCCATAACCTTCCCTGGTATTCCCTCCAGTATCCCCTCCTTCTCCACATCCCCCCCCCCCAACATTCCCTGGTATTCCCTCCAGTATCCCCTCCTTCTTTCCCCCCCATAATCTTCCCTGGTATCCTCTCTGGTATCCCCTCCTTCTCCCCCCCCATAACCATCCCTGGTATCCCCACCTTCTTTCCCCCGCCATAACCTTCCTAGTATCCCCTCCTCCCCCCCCCCATGTTCCCTGGTATCCCCTTCTTTCTATCTCCTGCACATTGCCCATAATCCTCAGACACATGCCCTTCTTCACCCATGGCAGCCATGGTAGGTGAGGACCCCTTCACCCTGGCATCCCCTCTGCTATCTGCTTCCTCCCCCATTATCGGTATCCCTTCCTCCCCCACACAGCATCCTTCACCATCCACCACACACCTTTCCTCACCTGCAGTGGGCATGGTAATTGAGCATCCCCCTTCCTCCCTGGTATCCCACCTTTTCTTCCCTCAGTATCCCATCCTTCCCCCCCACACACACAGTGCCTCTTGCCATTAACCACACAGCCTTCCTTACCTGCAGCGCGCATAGTAGGTGAGGCCCCTTACCTACTGGTATCCCTCTCTCCTGCCCCATGTGGTGTGCAACCCTGCTCCTCATGGTCTCTCTCCCTCAGTATTCCCTACCTCCCCTCTTCCCTCCTCGTGTCCCCTCTTTCCCTCTTCCCAGTATCCCCTTCCTCTCCTCCCCTCCCTCCATTCATGGTACCTCCCTCCCCTCACAGTGCATCCCCCAGTACCCCATGCTCTCTCCCCTTTCAGTATCTCCTCCTCCCGTCTCCCCAGTGGCTCCCTCTCCCCATGTAGCTGTCCAGTCCTTCCTGTCATTGATGAATCCTGCTCCCCTTCCCCAGGGTTCCTTCCCTCTCCTGATCTTGCCCTTCCACACCACCCCCCATGCCCCTCCTTCCTCCCATCCTTGTCCCCAACCTCCCACTGCTTCAGCCAGGGCAGGGGAGGGCCCCAGCCAAGCATTGTTGGAGTGTCATGAAGAGAACTTCTTGTGCCTGATCAACTTTTCAACTCATCCCCACCTTGCTGGCATTGCTAGCTGAGTCCTAGCAAACTTGTATCACAGGTTGAGTGCGGGTCATGGGATCAATGCATCCCCTCTGGTCTGTATAGCTGAGTCCCGGCAAACTTGTCTCAGATCTTGAGGATGGGGAGCTGTACTGCGAGTTCCTTGGCACTTTTGCTGAGCCCTGACAAATGTGTGTTATGGGTGAGGGGGTGGGAATGGTGGGGAGGGGCCTGTTGTCAATGCATGGTCTGTTCCATACCTGACCCCTGGCAAACTTGTGTTGTGGGTATGGGGAGGAAAGCAGGGAGGGTCCTGCCATCAGTGTATCATCTTTACTGGGTGCCCAAGCTGAGAAAGGCACACTCATCTCAGATCTCAAACCTGAGGAGGGGGCACGGCTGGCTGCTGCACTGACCCTGATCAAACTCTGCTCCTGTGTCTAGGGGTTGCTGTGCCCCACATGGTGCTGGTTGCCTGCCTGAGCCCTCATGCACTCGGAACATGGATTGGGGTTGGGGGAGCCCCCTGCTCATCCTGGCCAGTACCCCTTCCCCACATTAGCATCTGTTTCAGCCCCACTCACCACCAGCTGAGCCCTGGCAAACTCCTTTCATTCCCCTCTGTCCCCCAATTGTCCCCTCCCCCCAGCACAATTCCCCCCATTCGCAGGGCAGTGCCCCCAAACCTTCATACTCTCTGAGCAAGTGAGCTGAAGCATGAGTTTGCGGGGGTTGTGCCAGCTGTGCCCAGCCCCACTCTGGCGGTGGGGTGAGAGGGGAGTGTGTGGGTAGAGGGGGTGCATGCTGCGGTCAGCTGTGGGGATGGGGTTAGTGTGAGGGGAAGAGTGGGGAGGGGGAGTGTGCAGGGAGCACTGGGGAGGGAGAGTGTGGGGGAGTGCTGAAGTCAGGTGTGGGGATGGGGGTGAGCATGAGAGGAGCACTAGGGAAAGATGAGTGTGGGAGAATGCTGGGGTCAGGTGTGGGGATGGGGGTGAGTGTGGGGGACGTGGGGGAGGTGTGTTTGGGTGGGGCCACTGGGATGGGGGTTGAGCATGAGGGGAGCACTGGGGAGGGGGAGTGTAGAGGAGTGCTGGGATCAGATGTGGGAAAGGGGTGAGCATGAGGGGAGCACTGGGGAGAGGGGAGTGTGGTGGAGCACTGGGATCAGGTGTGGGGATGAGGGTGAGTGTGAGGGGAGCACTGGGGTCAAGTGGAACGGGAGTGAGTATGAGGGGAGCACTGGGGAGGGAGAAGTGTGGGGGAGTGCTGGGGTCAGGTGTGGGGCTAGGGGGTGAGTGTGAAGGGAGCACTGGGGAGGAAGGAGTGTGGGGAAGCACTGGGGTCAGATGTGGGGATGGGATGAGGGCGGAACTGGGGAGGGAGAGTGTGGAAGAGCACTGGGATCAGGTGTGGGGATGGGGGTGAATGTAAGGGAAGCATTGGGGATGGGGAAGCGTGGCAGAGTGCTGGGGTCAGGTGTGGGGATGGAGGTGAGTATGAGGGGAGCACTGGGGAGGGGGAGTGTGGGGGAGTGCTGGGGTCAGTTGTGGGGAAGGGGTGAGTATGCAGGGAGCACTGGGGATGGGGGAGTGCTGGGATCAGGTGTGGGGATGGGGTGAGTGTGCAGGGAGCACTGGGGAGGGGAGAGTGGGGGGGAGTGCTGGGATCAGGTGTTGGTGTTGGGATGGGGTAAGTGTGCAGGGAGCACTGTGGAGGGGAGAGTGGTGGGGAGTGCTGAGATCAGGTGTGGGAATGGGGGGTGAGTGTGAGAAGCACTGGGGAGAGGGGAGTCGGGGAGTACTGGGATCAGGTGTGGGGATGGGGTGAGTGTGCAGGGAGCACTGGGGAGGGGGGAGTGCTGGGATCAGGTGTGGGGATGGGGTGAGTGTGCAGGGAGCACAGGGGAGGAGGGAATGGGGGGGAATACTGGGGTCAGGTGTGGGGATGGGGGGGTGAGTGTGAGGGGAGCACTGGGGAGAGGGAGTGTGGGGGAATGCTGGGATCAGATGTGGGGATGGGAGTGAGTGTGAGGGGAGCACTGGGGAGGGGGAGTGTGGGGGGAACACTGGGGAGGAAGAGTATGAGGGAGTGCTGGGATCAGGTGTGGGGATGGGGGGTGAGTGTGAGGGGAGCACTGGGGAGGGGGAGTGTGGGGGGAACACTGAGGAGCAAGAATGTAGGGGAGTGCTGGGGTCAGGTGTGGGAAAGGGGTGAGCGTGAGGGGAGCACTGGGGAGAGGGGAGTGTGGTGGAGCACTGGGATCAGGTGTGGGAATGGGGGTGAGTATGAGGGGAACTCTGAGGAGTGGGGAGTGTGCGAGAGTGCTGGGTTCAGGTGTGGGGATGGGGGTGAGTGTGAAGGGAGCAATGAGATAAGGTGTGGGTATGGGGGCAGTGAGGGGAGCACTGGGGAGGGAGGAACATGGGGGAGTGCTAGGGTCAGGTGTGGGGATGGGGGTGAGTGTGAGGGGAGCACTGGGGAGGAAGGAGTGTGGGGAAGCACTGGGGTCAGATGTGGGGATGGGGTGAGGGGAAGTGGGGAGGGGGAGTGTGGGGGAGCACTGGGGATGGGGTGAGTGTGCGGGGAGCACTGGGGAGGGGAGTGTGGGGGAGAGTGCTGGGATCAGGTGTGGGGGTGGGAGTGAGTGTGAGGGGAGCACTGAGGAGGGGGAGTGTGAGGGGAGCGCTGGGGTCAGGTGTGGGGGTGAGTGTGCGGGAAGCACTGGGGAGAGGGGAGAGTGAGGGAATGCTGGGGTCAGGTGTGGGGATGGGGGAGACTGAGGGGAGCACTGGGGAGGGGAAGTGTGGGGGAGCACGGGGGGAGGGAAATGAGTCTAGGGGGTGGGATCACTAGCTGCCTTATACAAACACATTCCCCCTGATCCTGCAGCACCCTGTCAGCTACTTAGCCCCTGCCCCACGTGTGTGGGGATGGGACGGTCCCAGGTGACGGAGTGAGACATTGGTGCTTGGAGGGCAGAATTGTCTGCTCAGGGTGAATTAGCACCCCCCACATCACTCTTTGCTGCTTTGGGGATCAGAGAGGGCACCAAAGAGCTAACTCACACCTGCCGGCGGGGGGTAGGTATCATTAACTCCATTGTATAGAGGAGGAAACTGAGGCATAGAAGGGGAAGGGACTTGCCCTATTAGATCCAGGGATAGAACCCAGTCCCCCCTCCTTTGACCCGCTAGATCCCACCCCCCTCCCAGAGCTAGGAAGAGAACCCAGGAGTCCTGGGTCCCATCCCCCCCACTAGAACACTGGACCCCCCATCCTTGATGCCCTGGATCCCTAGAAGCTGGCGTGTGCTCCCAGCTGGTGAGGGGTAGGTACTGGTGAGGGGGGCTGTACCATTAGGAGAAGGGGTAGGTTCCCCCCTGCCAGCCTCTGGGAATGGATTGTGTGGTCTGTTCAGCACTTGGCTTCACAGTTACATCCGGTTGAAGCCAGGGGGTGGAGGGAAGTAGAAGGGAAGGGGAAGGAAGGAAGGAGAGGGAGGGGTGAAAGAAGAAGCGAAAGGAATGAGGGATGGAGATGAAGGGAGAGATGAAAAAGAGACCTACTGGGGAGGGGGGCTGCCTGTTGTCCGTCCCCCCCCACACACACGTGTGATAAGTAGGTAGCACTCCTCACCCTGCACATTATGTAACACCTGGGCTGCCCAGCTGGCTGACTGGTGCTTGGTGGCTACTGGGAGCACTGTACCCCCACCCCCGCCCACGGGTAGCCTTTGGAGAGTGGGGCATTGGGCTAGGATCACCACATTGGGGTGTCCTGCCAGCCCCCACCCCAATCCCCACACCCCTGGCCTTCTCCATCATGTCCAGAGCGCCCCACCGTTTAATGCATCAGTTCCCCCTGCCCAGGCGGCAGGATTATCTTCTGCATGAGGAGGGAAAAGGAGTGGGGTCTGGTAGACTGGATTGGGGCTGGGGGGCCAAGACTCCTGGGTTCTATCGCTAGCTCAGGGAGGGGTGGGAGATCTAGTGGTTAGAGTGGGGGCACTGGGAGTCTGGACTCCTGAGTTCTATCTGCTGGTCCTGGCCCTGGCCCTGTTTCAGTGTTGCTATTATTCCAGTCTCTGTCCATCCCCTGTTAGCTAATGAGCCAGGCCTGGGCCTAGTGATGAGCTCAGCTTGGATTAGCCAGGTCAGCAGGGTGTGTGCGCTCAGGACCCAGACAGCCTCGCCATGACCTGACTGTACAAGGGGTTCTCCAGTCCCCACCGGGGATGGGCTGGATTTGAGCAGTGGGTACCTGCTCTGACCTAGTGTGAGAGGAGGTGCTCTTGTGGGGACTCCCGGCCTGCCCATGGTGGGTCGCCCCCTAGCACCTCTTTGGAGCAAACTGCCCCTCTCCTGGCTGCCCCTGACAGGGCTGGTGCCCCCAGGCTGCCAGCATTTGTCTGGCTGGGAGTGAAAGGCCTGGGCAGGTTTCTGCAGAGCCAAGGGGGATTCAGTTGCTCAGGGAGACTGTGCTTGGCAGTGGGTTTTGCCTGCAGCTTTGTTTGCCCTCCCCTCCCCTCCCCCGCAGCGGCAGTTGTGGCCAAGTGAAGCAGCGGGGTGCTGGGCATGGGGAGCTGCAGCAGAGGTTGGCTCTCTCCCTTGGGCTGCTGGCGCTGCTGGCCCTGGTGCTGAAATGGCTGAGAACCTGTGCTAAGCAGCCTGGGGCCTTGTTCAGTGCTTGGATGGGAGACCTCCCCTTGAGCCCTGGGGGCACTCTCCCTGGTGGGTCAGTGCTGAGGTGAAGGGGGGAAGGGATGGGGCGGTGCTATCCCCTCAGAGTCAGTTCTGACCCCAGTGCCCCAGCATGGTGCTAGGGGATGGGGGAGCTCACTAGGGGGCAGTCTCCTCTCAGTTGGTGCTGGCCCCAGCATGGCAGTAGGGGGCGCTGTGCTGCAAGGAGGTGTATATAACCTGTCTGGTTTGTGCTCATCCAGGCCCTGGGAGGTGAGTGTGTTTAGATCATGCACCCCCAAGGCTGCAAGGGGTTAACATCATCTCCCCCCCATATAGCCTTCAGATCCATGATACCTCGCCAGCTGTGCAGGATTAGTGCTATGCAGCAAGGCCCCCTCCCCCCCCATGTATGGGGCCTCCTGGAGCATGCAGGTCAGGGGCTGCCCCCTCCTCCCATCCCACCATCTCTGCAAGGATTTCTCTCCCTCCTTTCTTTTTTCCCCTTCCTTCAGTTGCTCCTTTGTCTCTATCTCTCTCTTCCTCTTTTCTCCTGCCCTTTTCTCTTACTCCACTTTCACATCCTCCTTTCTTCACCACCTCCCTTTCTCTGCCATTTTCCTTCCCCTCCCCCAGTCCCTCTTCTCAGTCCCTCCTTGGATTCCTTCTTTGTCTCTTTCCCCTCTTGTTCTCCTTCTCCCTTTCATTCCCTACCCTTCTCTCCTCTCCCTCCCCTCCTTGCCTCCTCTCTTCCATTTCCACCTCCCCACTCTCTCCAGTCCTCTCACTCCTTCATTCCTCCTCTGCCACCTTCCCCATAATGCAGATGGGGGTTCCCCAGGCCCTTCTCACCCTGAGATGGAGAGAGAGGGAGGCGAGGATCTCCCTGACCATGCCAAGGTGCCCCCCGCCCCTGTCTGCTCCTCTGTCATTAAGCTCTGGCAGAGCGGCCCCTCGAATTCCTCCAGCGAGCAGGCAGATGCTGAGCCTGCAGTATCCAGCAGGGAGAGCAGGGGGAGGCAGAGTTTGCAGACGCACATCAAAGGAAGGACAGATTCCTCCCCAGTGGGCGACGGGGGACTTTGGTCTGTCCGTCCTGGCTCACTGGGCACACAGACAATCCAAACGACGACAGCTGGCTGGAGACACAATCCTGGAAAGCGTGACCCGGCTGCCTTGGGGTGGGGGTGAGGGACATGAGGGAATGGGGGAATGTACTGCAAGTCTATGGGGTGTTGGGGGGGGACAGGAGGGAAGGGGGGAATGTATTGAAAGTCTCGGAAATGGGGGAGCTGAGAGTCAGGACTCCTGGGTTCTGTCCCTGGCTCTAGGAGGGCAGTGGGGGTTACTGTGAGCCAGGATTCCTGGGTTCTATTCCAATTCTGGGAAGGGTCTCTAGTGGTTACAGCAGAAGACCCAGCTCGTCAATGGGCAGAATCTGGGTGTCTGTTCCATCCTTGGCAGGATAGTTGCCCTCCTTTCCATCCCTCTGCCAAACAGTTGGTGGTCTTCATGAATTCCCGGCCGGCAGGCGATTTATGGCATTAACCCGCTCGTTAATTATTACTCAAGCGGCAGTTTAATATGCTAATCAAGGCAGCCCTGGCTTGGGCCCATGGTTATGGCGTCGTGACACTATTTACGGTGTGTCCCGCTCCAGGTTACAGCAGCCCAAGGATTTATGAGCCTCATGCACAGATGGTTTTATTAATTAATTGCTGCTCCCCCCGTGGCTCGCTGCGGCTCACGGAGGCCAGGGTCACTGTCCAGAGCCTCAGCTAACCTGAGACCCTCACAGACCCTGCGGCCCACAGAGCCAGTGAATGTGGAGCTCCATGGGGCCCAATATGCCATGGGCTTTGTGCTTCTCCATCGATCTGCTATCTATCGCCAGCCAAAGGCTGGCCTCTAGTCTCCATCTGAGATGCCCATCACTGTAGAGCTGAGCCCAGCTCCAGACTTGGTAACCATTGGAGAGTCTAAGCCCCTGGGAAGGAAGTTGTAGTTACAGAGCTATGAAAAAGCCCCTGAGTCCTGACTCCCAACCCCCAGCTCTATACACTAGACCCACTGCCCTCCCAGAGCTGGGAATAGAACCCTGGAGTCCTGACTCCTAGCTGTATACACTAGACCCACTGCCCTCCCAGAGCTGGGGATAGACTCATGACTTCCAGTGCAGCCTCCGCTAGTTGATCTGGCTTAGTGAGATGCCAGGTGCTGGCACTTGGGTAATTGAATCCAGGCTTCAGGGCACTGGGGGATCATTTCCAGCACTCAAAAAGGAGCCTTGCCCCCTCCCATGTGGTGTTTCCTAGGGGATCCAGGAATTAAAGCATTCTTTCTCAGAAGCACCTATATTGACACCTGCTGGCAGGGGGGATGACAGGCTGGATGGACCCATGGGTCTGATCGGTGTGGGTGGGGGATACTAAGTTGGATGGGCCCATGGGGCTGATCTGGAGAAGCAAGGGCAGGGGATACCAGGCTGGATGGGCCCCAGGGGCTGATCTGGGGAGGCAGAGGCAGGGGATACCAAGCTGGATGGACCCCTGGGGCTGATGCATTGGGGCTTGGGGAGATGCCATAAGATGTTGCCCTAAAGTCATTAATTTCGTAGCTCCAACTGCAATCCCAGAGTAGTGCTGGGGAGGCGGGGGGGGGGCTGTGATGGGGGCCGCAGGGGGCTCTGTGCACCGAGTCTCTCTGGCGTGAAGGGAGAGCACTTTGTAATTCATGAAGTATGACATGGAGAACGCGTGTGTTGCCGATAGACACAACGCAATTGAATTCCGGGGCTGAGCGAAAGCGATTTCCCTGGGAATCAGGGGTGGGGGAGATGAACAGAGAAAGCAAGCATCAGCTCCGTCCGACTGGCTGCAGTACACGGGAGGGGAATTTATTAGGCTGCTCTTCCCAGCCTTATGAGGCGGAAATACAGTTTGTTGTAAAGAGCTGTTTGAGAGCTGAACTCTCTTGGGTGAGAGGATCCATAAGGGAGCGCATGCAAGTGTGCACATGTGTGTATGTGTGTGCACGTGCAACAGGCCAAGACTTGTGACAGAGGACATTCTACAGAGAAGGGCACTCAGACCTCTGGGACCCACCCCCAGGGCAGGGGACTGGCTGGCTCAGGGTGGGGGACAGGAGCTGGGGCCTTTGCCCCCTAGTCCAGCCTCAAGGGGCTGGGCGCGAGGTCTGGTGTTTCACCCCAATGACTGCAGGTGCCAGTGGCATTGAAACAGTTGGTATACTGGGGGCACTGAGCCATTAAACAAAACTGCAAACCCTGGATATAATGGAACCCACTTCAAGCCAAGGGGTGCAGCAGCCTCCGCAGCACCACTAGTTCCAGCATCTCTGGGGGGCGGTGTCTGTGTTTCTGGTTCCCCTGCAGCCACCCTGACCAGCACAGGAGTTACCGGGGAACTGTCCCAGTGCGGGCGCATGGGCGCTGGGGTCAGGAAGAAACGCCTGCCTCCAGCCAGGGATTGTCCTGTGCTGGGGGGTGGCAGGGTGTTCCGTCTCCAGGCTATGTTAGCACTGAGCGGAGAGGGGCCCATCCAGCCTGGGATCCCATAGGTCTGAGCTGGGGTAGGGGGGCAGAAGGGATCCCAGGCTGGATGGGCCCATTGGCTGCATTGCGTCTAATACTGGTAGCGGTAGGGTGAGTGTTGAACACCCCCCCTCTCCCCTGCCCTACCTCCTCCTGTGCAGCTGCAGCATGCAAGGGGTTAATCCCCCCTTCTCATCTGGAGGGCAGGCATTAGACTGGTGGAGGGAGGGCGCTGGGTATTAGGGTTGCCATGGAAACGGCAGAAATTCAGGAGTACTGCAGTGATGGGAGCTCTGGGGCTCATTAGTGGCCTCACTCCCCCCTCGCTCAGAAGGGCAGAGAGAGAGACATGGCTGGGGGGCGCCCAGAGACAGGTGGTCCTGGTGGCTGGAGAATGTGGGGAGCTATGGAGAGGGGTGATCTCAGGGGTGTGGGGCTCTGGGGGCTGGTGGAGGGCGGGTACATGGCTGGTGGCCTGTGAAGATCTTGGTGGCTCAGGAGGTCTGGGGAGGTGGGAGCCCCAGTGTTTGTGGGGCCCAAGCAAGGAGCAATGAGGAGGAGCCCAGTGGTTTGGGGATGGCTCGTAGGGGGGGCAGTGGCTGAGAGTCCATCATGGGCCTAGGTTCTGGGGCAGGGGGGAGCTTGTTCGCTGCAGGTGCCTGTGAGGTATGCAGTGGGAGCGTCCATGGGGACCCAGTGAGGGAGCAGGAAGGGACCCAGTGGCTGGGGAGAATGATGGGGAGGGAGCAGTGTGTGGGGAATCCATGGTGAGCCTTGAAGTTGAGGGGGCAGAGTCTGGGGACTGGTAGCTGTGGCTGTGGGTGGGGCAGTGGTTGTGGAGGCCTCAGGACAGTGACTGTGGGGGCTGGTAGCTAGGGCTGGGGTGAGAGCAGTGGCTGGGGAGGCCTGGGGAGACAGTGATGGGGGGCTGGTAGCTGGGGCTGTCGGGAGGCAGTGGCTGGGGAGGCCTGGGGGGACAGCAATGTGGAGGCTGGCAGCTCGGGCTTGAGGGGACAGCGGCAGAGTAGTGGGTTTGAGAGCAGAGACCCAATTATTGTGCTCTGAGTGCACAGGCTGATTTGGGGGGGCGGCGCGGGCACGTGTGCTGAAAAGGGAGAGAGAGGAAGGGTTGGGAGCCAGAGGCTGGGGGGATGTTTGTTCCCAGGAGATGACCCCTAGCAGATTGGGGTGCTGGGAGGGCTGGTGGAGAGGCCCCCCAACATGGGGGCTAGGGAGAGGTGCAGTCTCTGCCTCCCTTCACGTATGGCAGCGGTTGCTATTCTGAGCAGGACTAGACTAAGGAGACCTAATGACCTTGTGCTGCCTCTAATGGGTCATTTCCCAGACAATTAGCCTCAGTGGAGGCTGGAGCTGGCCTGGGATCCTTGGGCATGTGTCTCCCCCCCCACACACCTTGGCTGCTGGCCTCCCCTTGGAGAGCCCACAAATGGATCACAGCCCCCCACAGCTCGCTCCAGCCACAGCCCTGCTGGGGCCAGGGGCTGCGGCCGTATGGCATCTGTCTGTCTCTCCATCCAAGCCCAACCACACACCCTGCAGCCAATCACCCCAGGCTGAACCAGCCCCCAGCTAGCCTCTAGGCTGCATTTTCCAGACCGATCCCCTGGTGTACGTTAAATGAATGGGATGTCGCCTGTAGACAAAGTATTATGGGAACTACCTGGCTAGCGACTGGAGAGCCCCCCTCATACACAAGGTGTCTTTTTCACAGTGTTTGCAGGGCAGCAGAAAGCTGCAGTGCCAGGTACTCCGGATCGGGTCCCTGCATGGACTCTCCATGCTGTCATGAGGCTGTGGTATGTGTGAGCTTATCACGTGTGTGCATGTGTGTGCAACACCATGAGTGTCTGTGTTAGTCCACGCATGTGTGCACTACACCATGTGTGTGTGTGTGTGTGTGTGTGATAGTTCATATGTGCGTTACACTCTGTGTCTGTGATGGGTGCGTTGCATATGGATTCTGCACTAGCTCTTCCTCCCTTTTGCACAGAGAGCGAATGGATGTGTGTATGGGGGGGGAGATTAGGGGCTGACCGGCTGCTCCCCCAGGGGGAAATGTGAACGCCAGAGTGCCTGCCACTTCTATTGACATTTCCAGCACAAATGCCTCTCTAAGCCAGGTAATTACAGGAGAGATATTAGGTGCTTTTGCTTAGGCCTGTGATTTGCAAGGGAAATGAGGCACACTGCAGGCTTTGCCCAAGCAGCTGCGCTGGGCAGGGATCAATGGTGGGCTGGGGGCAGGTTTGGGCTATTCCAGGGAGGTGAAGCCATGCAGCTGGGGGAGCTGCAGCCAGCTGGGGGTGTCTCATGGCCCTGCACAAGGGGGTGAAATGGAGTGTGGGTCTAGAGCCTTGCAAGGCTTTGGCTTCGTACAGTGCAACAACTGGAGCAGAAAGGATTGGCTGGCTGGCTGGCTGCACTGCTTCCCTGGAGCTGAGGAGCCAAGAGCTCCCTGTACTGAACTGGGCCCGTGCTAAAGCCCTGATCTTGCATAGGGGGCACAACTGCATCCCCCACTGTAGACCGGGCACAGAGGCAACGGCATTCTCCTGCTATAGACTTGTTTGTGGTGTGGGGAGACAACCTCATCCTGCCCCCCGCTACATGGGGAGACAACCGCCTGCCTCTCTCCCCCTCCTCCCCTGCTATAGACCTGCTCCTGGCACAGGGAGACAACCACATCCTGTCCCCTGCTATAGACCTGCTCATGATGTGGGGAGACAAACGCCTGCCCCTCCACCCTCCTCCTGCGCTATAGACCTGCTCATGGCACAGAGAGACAACCACATCCCGCCCCCCGCTATAGACCTGCTCATGGTGTGAGGAGACAACCACATCCCATCCCCCACTATAGACCTGATCCCGGCACAGGAACACAACCATGTCCCCCAGAGCCACAGATATGATGGTGGCACAGGAACATCCCCACACTGTAGCCCTGATCCTGGTACAGGACTACCATCATATTCCCCTGCTATAGATCTGACCTCTGAGTCAATCTTTCTGACATGTCCCTGCATTCCCCAGCCCCCCTCCTGCCCACATCTCCCCTGGCACTCTTGGCGCTATGTTGGCTTGGCCCTGGTTCCGATTCAATGCCCCCTGAGCCATCTCTGGCAGCTCTGATCAGTGATTCCCATGCCAGGCGGGGGCACGGTGGGTGGGGAGCAGGACATTTCCCTGCCAAAGACACCTCGCTAGCCCCTTACTCTCTAGACTCACAAGGAACCTTAAACGAATGAGCAACAATGGGCATCCTGCCCCAGCACTGCCATGAGGGACCTGCCTCACTCTCCCTGTCACTGGGGAGGCAGGGGGAGAGGCCCCAAAGAGAACTAGCTGAGTGGGGGGCTGGGCGTTGACACTCCTGGGTTCTGTCCCCAGCTCCGTGAAGGACATGAGGTCTAGTAGTTAGAGCAGGGGGAGCTGGGGTCTGAGAGAAGGGCTGGGAGCTCCAGCACAGAACCCTGGGGCATATACTGTAGGGGATGATCCTGCTCCCTCTTTTCCTGCAAACAAACCCTCCCCTATTGGCTCCCCCAGAACATGGATACACACACTCTCACTTTCTCACACACAGATAGAGACATGTTCAAATGTACATGGATACACATACACACTGTCTCACAAATACAGAGATACATGCGCGCACACATTCTCTCACACAGAGATACATGCACACACACACTCTCACAGATACACATACACATTCTTTCACATGCACAGATGGAGATGCACACTCACACACAGATATGTTCTCTCACACATACACAGATACACATGCACTCTTGTACACACACATACACAGAGATGCACACACAGAGATACATATGCTCTCACACACAGATAGATATGCTGCCTCAAATAGAGATGCACACGTGCACACACAGAGATGCCTGTATGCACACTCACACACAGAGAGAAACACACACCACACCAGGGCTGCCCAGAGGATTCAGGGGGCTTGGGGCAAAGCCATTTCGGGGGCCCCTTCCTTAAAAAAAGTTGCAGTACTATAGAATACTATATTCTCGTGGGGGTCCCTGCAGGGCCTGGGGCCTGGGGCAAATTACCCCATTTGCCCCCACCCCTGGGCAGCCCTGCACCACAATTTATCACACACACACACACATACACACACACACACACACACACACACAGAGGTATATAGACATGCACACTCACATACACACATGCAGAGATACGTGCTCTCACACATACAGAGATACACGCACATGCAGAGATACACGTGCTTTCACACAGAGATACATGCACACGCAGAGATACACATGTTCTCTCACATGTACATGGAGATACAAACGCACACCAAGATACACACGTGCTCTCACACATACATGGTGATACATGCAGAGATAGACACGAGCTCTCACGCATACACAGAGATAGATACACACGTGCTCTCACACATACACAGAGATACACACAGAGATACACACGTGCTGTCACATATACGCAGAGATACATGCACACGCAGAGATACACGTGCTATCACACATACACAGAGGTACACGCACTCACACACTCTGACATTTTCTCTTCCACACACACAAGGAGATAGATGCTTATGGATACGCACTCTTTTTCCCTGTCTCTCACACACACACCCATGCACCCTCACACACACTCTGGAGGGCTCCCTCTGGTTGGCTGGCAGAGCCCAGAGCCATGCAGCAGGTGGGATATTGGTGCTGGCACGCACTGATTTCTAAGGGGCTGGGATTCACAGTGACCTAGATTGAGTTTGGTGCATGGACATAAACACCAGCACAGAGAGCCCTGGTGCTGCATGCACTGCCCTGCCCGTGTCTGGCCTTACATGCAGCCAAGGAGCTGCTCCTCATCAGCCACATCTCTTCCTCACAGCCCTGGGGATCAAATCACCTGCGTGGGGCACAGCATAGCCCAGGATTTCTCAAACAGGGGTTGCCGCTTGTGTAGGGAGAGCCCCTGGCGGGCTGGGCCGGTGTGTTTACCTGCCCCATCCGCAGGTCCGGCTGATCACGCTCCCACTGGCAGCGGATCACTGCTCCAGGCCAATGGGAGCTGCTGGAATTGGAATGTAGTGGATGAGGTGGGGGTCGGGGGCAAGACTGCTGGGTTTTATCCCCACCCCTGGGAGGGGAGTGGTTTCTAGTGATACCCTGTCTCCCTCAGTGCATTGATACAGGGTCTCCCAATCCTTATTCAAAGTGTGCCTGTAAACCCCAAACTCATGAGTCCAGTGGTTGTGAAGCCACCCTCCCCCGACTTCTTTGTGGGGTGCCCTACCCAGCAGAACTGGGCTGCATGGGATGTCCTACCCCATGGCTGTGCTCTCACCCCCACCCGATTGTGCTGCAGGGGCAGGTTACAGCCCAAACTTCCTTGCCCCATCATGCTGGGATGGGGGGCTTGCTGATGCTGAAATCCTCCCTAGGTGATGCCCAGCCCGCACCCTAGGTCCCCTCTGTCCTGGCACAAAGACTCAGCAGCAGGCAGCTCAGCCTGTTCCCTCCAGCTGACATGGCAGCCAGTCACCAGTTTTGCCCAGGCTACATGCCCACCTAGTGTGAAAGGAGCAGTGTTGCGCCAACTCCAGATGACAGGGCGTCCCTGACAGTGACTGCTTTGGCTGGCTGCGAAAGCATGGCTAATCCCGCTAAACTTCCCCTCGTTAGCGCCCGTGGCTCAGTGTCTGGGGTCTGGCTGGCTAGCTGCAGTGGACAGCTAACACTCTGTCTCATCTTGTCAGTGCTGTGCCAGGTCCACTGCTGGCCCAGGCACCATTGTCTCTGCTTCCTCCTCTTCCTCTTATCTCAGGTCACTCCCAGTCCAGCCATGGCACGGAGTGACAGTCCAGGAAGAACTATGGGGAACATGCCCTGACTGTAACAGGAAGGGAGTAGGGTCTAGTGGTTACAGTAGTGGGACTGGAAAAGAACTCCTGGGCTCTATCCCTAGCTCGGGGAGGGACATGCCCCCAGGCTGTAACCACTCAATACCAGTTCCCTCCTAGAGCTGAAGATAAAACCCAAGAATCCTGCCTCCCAGCCCTGCCTGGTGTACCGTGTAACCGAGCAGAAGCCACTGCCCTTCCAGAGTCAGGGATAGAGCCCAGGAGTCCTGGCTCCCAAACCCCCATTCTGATCCCTGGACCCCACTCACTCCCCTTCCAGAAATCCTGGCTCCCACCCCCCTGCTCTAACCCACCAGACCTCATTCCCTTCCCAAAGCTTGGGATAAAACCCAGGAATGCTGGCTCCCAGCCCCCTGCTGTAAACCACAATTAGCACTTCCAGGTGCTGCGCAGCGAATGACTGTGTCTATTTATTTGTCGTTGGAATGAAAAAAGATAGAAAAGAATTCAGATAAACGATAGAAAACATGCAGGAGTAGAAACACTGCAGGAAAAGACAGACAAGAAATGGCAGAAAAATGATGGACAAATGAGAGAAAAGATTTGCAGATAGAGAGAAAATGCAGAAAAATAGCAAAAAATGCTGGGGGGGATGGCAGAAAAAAATGTCAGGAAGAGCAAATACAGGAAAAATAGTAACATTTGCTGGAAAACAAAAGCAAGGAAGTGCTGAGGCCTCGGCTTTGGGAGAACCCAGCCCCTGCGGGGTCTCAGCGCTTTCTCCGGAGGAATTGTGCTTGCTGGTTTTGACGCTCTCTTGGCCTGCTCTGTAGTTTGTATTTTCTCCCCGTAGTTCACAGTGCCCTCTAAGACACCTTGGAAATACAATTTCTTTCCCCTGCCTGGTTGTATTTCCCCTCTCCTTATCCTCTGTCCGTGAGCACGTCCCTGATTGCGGCTAACCCCCAAAGGGCAGGGTCGGCAGACAGAGCTGAGCTGTGCAGCTGGTGGGACGGTTTGCTCCTGTCTCGCCCGTTGGCTCCGCCGCGGGGTATGTTGGGCCTGGGGCATTGATGCCCGGCAGAAAGAGTCTTGCAGAGCAGTGCTCTTCCCAGGGCAATTATGCCACTTTTTGTGTCTCCCAGTGTTACCCTCCTTCACCCCCACCCCCAAATGCTGCCTCTGCCTCCCCCCAACACGTCGCTGCTTTAGTTCCCAGTTGGCGGCTCTAGTGCGAGTCCCTCCAGGCGGGGGTAGGGGGGAAGAGTAGTTCGGAGTGTGTGAATAGGGAGCTGTGTGTGTTGTTGAGGGGGCTGCTGTGTGTGTACTGGGAGCAGGGGGGGCAGTGTGTGTGGATGGGGGCTGCTCTGTGTGTGTGTTGGGGGCTAGCTGTGGGGAGGCTGTGTGGAAGGGGACTAGCTGCTGGGGGGCTGTGTTTATGTGTGTGGAAGGGGCTGTGTGGAATTGGATGTGGAGGGGTCTGAGCGTGTGTGTGTGTTGGGTGCTGTTGGGAGGGGCTGTGTGTGGAAGGGGCTAGCTATGGCAGCTGCGTGTGTTGGGGGCTGTGTGTTTGGAGCGGACTCTGTGTGATGGGGCTCTGTGTGAGTGTGTTGGGAGCTGTGTGTGGAGGGGGATGTGTGGGGGCTGTGTGTGTGTTGGGGACTCTGTGTGTGGAAGGGATTGTGTGGGAGCTGTGCGTGTGTGTTGGGGGCTGTGTGTGTGTGGAGGGGTTGTGGGAGGCTGCGTGTGTGTTGGGAGCTCTGCATGTGTGAGGGGTAGTGTGGGGGCTCTGTGTGTTTGTGTGTTGGGGGCTCTGTGTGTGTGTGTGGAGGGGGTTGTGTGGAAGCTGTGTGTGTGTTGAGGGGGTTGTGTGGGGGCTGTGTGTGTGTGTGTGTGTGTTGGGGGCTATCTGTGTGGAGGGGGTTGTATGGGGGCTGTGTGGAAGCTGTGTATGTATGTTGGGGACTGTGTGTGTGTGGAGGGGGTTGTGTGTGTGTTTGGGGCTATCTGTGTGGAGGGGGTGCTGCCCCTGCTGTAGCCCCCTGCCCCCCTGCATGCTTTAGGCTGCGTCCCAGCCACAGCACTGCCTGTACCATGTGCCTCTGGGCGGGCTACTGCGTAGGGTCAGGCCCCTCTGAGAACAATACCAGGCTCCTTGGCCAGATTAAGGGATTTGCTGGATTCTCCCCTCTACTAAGGCCTTGGCTACACTGGCACTTTACAGCGCTGCAACTTTCTCACTCAGGGGTGTGAAAAAAACACCCCCCTGAGCGCTGCAAGATACAGCGCTGTAAAGCGCCAGTGTTAACCGTGCCCCAGCTAATCCCCATGAGGAGGTGGAGTACGTGCAGCGCTGGGAGAGCTCTCCCCCAGCGCTGGCACTGCGACCACACTCACACTTCAAAGTGCTGCCGTGGCAGTGCTTTGAAGTTTCGAGTGTAGTCAAGCCCTGAGAGTGACTTTGCTGGAAATCCTCCCTCTTTCTCTTCTTTTAAAGGGACAGGCCTGTCCTGGCTCCCAGTCGCAGGAGGGGCAGAGAACCTCCTTGTCCCACCAGGGTGGTGAGTTTGTCCACACGTAGGCCTGCATAATTCGGTTTCAACTGAGTTCTGTTGAACCCAGGGCCATAGGGACACTGTTCTTCCAGCTCATCCAGGCAGGGCCACCCCGGGGGGGGGGGGCAAGTGGGGCAATTTGCCCCAGGCCCTGGACCCCACAGGGGCCCCCACGAGAATATAGTATTGCAACTTTTTTTTATGGAAGGGGCTCCTGAAATTGCTTTGCCTCAGGCCCCCTGAATCCTCTAGGCAGCCCTGCATCCAGGCTGGCATCACTGCTTAACCTGACTTGATCATAGAATATCAGGGTTGGAAGGGACCTCAGGAGGTCATCTAGTCCAACCCCTTGCTCAAAGCAGGGCCAATCCCCAGACAGATTTTTGCCCTAAATCCCTAAATGGCCCCCTCAAGGATTGAACTCACATCCCTGGGTTTAGTAGGCCAATGCTCAAACCACTGAGCTATCCCTCCCAATTTGGAACGGGATTATGCCAGACCCAGGCCAATCTGCTTCCTCCTCACACCAAAGCATCCACACAGAGTGTAGTGTCAGCTTCACTAACCCAGTCTACTTCCCTGCTGCAGGGGGTGTTCTTCCAGAGGAGTTTGCACATGAGTTAGCCTCGGCTGCAGGTCACTTGAGTTATAACACATGTGTTGCCCCTAGCATGAGTCCAGCACAAACCCCTCCTGCCAGTGCTGTGGGGCTGGCCTGGCCAGAGACAGGTGACTCCTCCACAGCCCACTGCTCTGCAGTGTGGATGCAGGCTAGCTCCATTGGAGTGCCTCTAGTCCTCCAGTGCTTTCCAACAATTCCCCCACCTGCCCAGCAAGGACAGACACGTTCTGCCACAGGTCACCAGGGAAGAATTCCCCTCAGCATGCCTCCCCTATCCACACATCCACACAACTCCCCTGCTAACGCAGCCTCCATAACCACACACAGCTCCCCATTCACACACACAGCTCCTCTTAACACACCCCAGTACCCACACGCATGGCTTCCCTTAATTGAGTTCCTCTATCCACACACACGCTCCCCCCCCCCACATATATAGTTCCTTTTAACACAGATCGATTTACATCCCTGGTACACACAAACACAGGGCCCCCCTGAACAGCACAGCAGTGTGTGCATTCAAACCTCAGTGTCAGATGGCACAGGGACATTTGCAGGTGGGAGCCAGCCCCATCGCTAAGCCAGGATGATGCCAGCAGAAGGATCCTCACAGGCCAAGCTGCCCCTGTTGAAGGACACCAGGGGAGCGTTCCCAGAGAGAAGGCTTCCCCCTGGACTGGCTGCACGTGCCTTTGGGGGCCAGTCCCCAGAGTGGTGGTTGTGAGACCAGCTTGGGGGATGGAGGCTTTCCGTTCGGTTCAGATGTGGCTTGGTTCATGGAGCTTGAGTCACTTAGGCATGGGGTTCAGGCAATTGGCCACATTCCCACTGAGAGCTTCCACACAGGGGGTTAAAGCAGTTTAACTGAATCGAGGCCAGGGCATGTGTGGGTGGAAGGATAGGCTAGTGAGCTGCCCGGGCACTCAGGAGAGCAGGGTTCAAGCTCCTGCTCTGCTCTAGCCTTCCTGCGTCCTCTGGGGCTAGTCACCTAGACCCTCAGCTTCCCCTTCTGTAAAATGGGAATAATGGTATCCCCTGGTGAAAGGCTGCACTATAACTCCTGCCCCAGGGCTGGGATAGAACCCAGGAGTCCTGATTCCCAGCCTCCGCCCCCTGACTAGACTTTTCTTCCTTAAGCTGGAAATAGAACAGAATAAGGGGAGAGGAAAGAGAATCTCTAGCGTCTTGGGTTGGGGGGGTTCCCCAGTATTTGTTGGGCAGGGAGGATCTGTGGGGAGGACGACACATTCTCCAGCATCCCAGTGGGGGAGAAGGGATCAGGATGGCTCTCGGGGAGTATGTTCCCCAGCATCCCGGGGGTGGGGGTGGTCAGTGTGACTTCCTGGGGAGGGCAGTAACTGCCCTATGCACACCCCTAGTCAGAGCACAGGCAGCCCTGGCTGATGGCAGCTCTAAGCGCCCTAAAGAGAATTGTTAGCATAGACAGGGCTCTGGCTATTACTATTAATTAAACTCATTATAAATGGAATATGTCCTAAAGCTGCTGGAATGGGCTGGGCTCCATGGCAGTCAGATGGGGAGAGGGGTGCAAAGAAGGTGTGTGGGGTTGGGCAGGAGGAGGTATGATTGCTGGGTCGTTAGCTGGGAGGGCTGGCAATGCAAACCTAGGGACACAGGCTGGGAATTGGGTCTGGTATTAACTACGGAGACTTGGCTGGCTGCTTGGGGGGAGACATCCATTGGGCCTCTGGGAGTTGTCAGAATGAGGCTGGACTAGCCAGGGCTGAGCAGAGGGGCAGAGATAGAGACATTTGCATTGTCTGCCTGTCTATCCCCTACACACCCTTGATCTCTCCCTGTCTGTTCCGACACACTTGTCTGTCTCTGTCTATCCCCATATTCACCCTCTCTCTCTAACCTTGTATTCTCTGTCTCTGTGTCCATCTTGCGCGTACGCACTCTCATACGCTCTACCTCATACACTCAGTCAGTATCTATCTAATCTCCATCCATCCAGCCCCATATTCATGGATTGTGTCTAGATAGACAGGCATCGGTCTATCCATCTGTCTAGGCATGTTCCAGGAATAAACCTGTACCCCAGTGTATATGGCTGGGGCATGGGCCTGTACGTGCGAGCGTGTGCGTGTGTGTGTTTACAGTGACTTCTCTGTATCTAGCTCTGGGTGCACAAGCAGCCCAAAGCACTCGACTGTGATATACTCACTCACTCTGCATTGAAAGGCAGTACTGGGGGGCAGTGGGCTTCCGGAGGTGGCTACATCTCAGTGCTGGGCGAGGGGCTGCTGTATAAACATCCCTGGTGCCCCACTCCAGAGGTAGCAGCTTTCTGAGTTTCCACCGAATCCTGCTGCATCCTGGGCTTTGGGTGAGATAAAGAGGATTAAACCACATCTTAATTAAACCTTCTCAAGGGAGTTGGAAGGATTCCTTTCATTTCACGTCCGTTTGTCCTCGTTTCTGTTCATCTCTCTAATAAATCCCATTTGTGGTTTCACTGCCGGTCTCGGTTCATATTCCCAGGCCTGTGAGGTCCCAAGCGGAGATCTGAAACCCAGTCATGTGGAATGGTTGAATGAGCGGCCCCCCGTATAAACAGCCTCCACACCTACCCCAGGGATGGCAGCATCTCTGCTCAGGGTGAGGGATCCCTGTGTAAACAGCCTCTGCGCCCCACCCCAGAAGCAGCTACATCTCGATACTGGGCGGGAATCCCTGTGTACATGCAGCCCTGCTCAGTTTACACTCATGTCCCTGCTCACCCCGTATGGCCCCCCCTCCATCCACTCACTCACTTATGCCTCGCATGCTATGTTCAAACATGCCCCTTCCGTGACAATCCCCCACTCCGGTCAGGTGTGCACAGCTGCCCTTTGCCCTCTGTGCCCTCCCGCTTCTCACTGTCCCTTCCTCCCTGATCCTCCCCAGGCCCCTTTGCTTCAGCCTCACAAGCTAATCAAGGCTCTGAGGAGCTATTGTCTTGCAGCCTCAACCCTGGGCTCCGGCTGTGTGTGAATTGGCTGCTGGGCGGATGGCAGAGGCTTGCACTTGCTAATTGCCTGGCCTGCTGCTGGGGATGGGTAGGGGGCGCCATCCAGAGGGGAGGCTGGGCAGAGCCGGGAGGGGATCTGCAGAGCTTCTTCTGCAGAGCTAATTAACTCGGTCCTAAAAGACGATGATTGAGGCCGACAGCGTGGAGAGTCATCTCCACTGTGGAGTGGCATTGGGAGCATTGCAGGGCATGGGGGCTGTGCATGGGGGATCAAGACAGTGAGCTCCCTGCCTGTCCCCTTCGCAACCCTTGTGCAACCCTTGAGCAGGATCCATCTACAGAGAACCAAGGCCATGTTGCACCCAAATGAGTGTGTCCAGGCAGGATTCAGCACGCTTCAGTGTCACCTTGAGTGGACTTGTCTGAACCTGAGTGTTCCCAGATAGACCAGCCTTCTTGCCAACAGTTGGTGCAGCATGCAGCCCAGCTGAGGCTCCGGTCTCAGTCTGAGGTCTGTGCAGCACCCGGTACCATAGGGATCCCTGATTTCAGCTGGGGGGGGGGGCGGGTCTGAGCATCACCCAACCTCACAGGGGCTCTGATCTCAGTCAGGAGGAGGTGTGTGAGCAGCACCCAGCTCAACAGGGGCCCCCACTTTTGATCAGGGTCTGTGCGGTACCTGGCATGATGGGGCCCCTGATCTTGGCTGGGCTGTGAGCACTGATAGAGTCCTCAGTCGGAAGCAGATTTGTTGGCTGTATGGGGGTTGCCGTGACAGCGCGATTCCCCCCACCCATACTTAGGTGCGTGCATCTCTGTTAATGAACGAGGAGACGCTATTCTCATCCCATTAATTCACCGCCTTTTAAAATAAATATTGATACCAGCGCTGGCGCGCCCTGAATGGGGCTGTTATGGCATGAATAATGGCAACTAATCGGGGGTTATTTTTAAACCACGGAAACTGACAAAGATCATTAGAAACTTAATAGAAATTCCTTCATTAGCATAAGTGTCGGAGATTAAAGGAAGAGATCTCTCTATTTCCTACCATCTACCCCCACCTCACTCTGCTTTTGATGGAGAGAGAGGTAAAGGAACAGTCTTTATAGAGAACATTCGCCCACATGCCTGGCATGCAGCCCCATACTGGAGGGGGGTGTGTGCTCGGGAAGATCAGCTGGGGAAGGGGGTTATTAAGGAATTGGCTGGGTGGGGCTATTGGAGAATCAGCTGCGCAGGAGGGTGTGTATTGGGGGATCCTTTGTACTGGGGATTTAGAGGGAGGATCAGTTGGGGGGGTGTTCATATTGTGGGTATTGGTTGGGCAGGGATGTACTGAAGGGTTGGCTGGTCTGGAGGGTGTATTTGTGAAGGGATGCATGGAGGGGAGATGTATGGAGGATACTTTGGACTGGGGGATCAGTTAGGTCGGGAGCGTATTGGGGGAGATTGGCTGGGCAGGGGTGAAGGGTATATTGGAGGATTGGCAGGGTGAGGAGTGTCCTGGGGTATCAGCTGGATGGGGGTGTATTGGGGAATCAGCAGGGTGGGGATGTACTATGGGAATCGGCTGGCTCAGGAGGTTACCCTGGGAGGATTGGCTGGGTGGGGTTGGGTGGGGATTATTAGGGGATCAGATGGGCAGGGGGAGGTACTGGAGTGATCAGCTGGGCAGGAGGTGTATTGGGAGGATTGATTGGGTGGGGGGTGTATTGGTGCGTGGGAGGATCAGCTGGCAGGGAGTTATATTGGAACTGTTGGCTGGGCGGGAGTGTACTGGGGCTTTGGCTAGCTGAGGGATCAGCTGGGGAGAGGGCTATATTGAGGGATTGGCGAAGGGGGGGGGCATACCAGGGGATTGGCTGGATGGGAGGATCAGCCGGGCGGAGGTGGCATATGGAGGGATCGGCTGGACAAAGGGCTGTATTGGGGAATTGGCTGGGCAGGGGGGCTGTACTGAGGAATCAGCTGGGTGGTGGGCATATGTGGGGATTGGGCAGGAGGTGTATGGGGAATTGGCTGGGTGGGGGATGTATTGGAGAATTGGCTAGATGGGTGGGGCATACAGGGTTATCGGGTTGGGGATGTACCAGGAGGATCAGTTGGGCAGGGGGCATACGAGGGGATCAGTCGGATGCAGGGCTGCATGGGGGGATCGGCCGGGTGAGTGGAGGTATACAGGTGGATCGGCTAGGTGAGGGGAATGCGGGGGAGCGGCTGGGTGTGGGGTACACAAGGGGATCAGCTGGGCACAGGGTATGCAAGGAGCGGCTGAGTGTGGGACTGTATTGGGGAATCAGCTTGGCAGGAGGTGTACAGGGGCAGCGGCTGGGCAGCGGATGTTCGGGGGGATCAGCTGGGTGGGGGGGCTGTCTTGGGGAATCCGCTGGGTGGGGAGGGTGTACAGGGGGATTGGCTGGGCGAGGGGGCTGTATGGGGGAATTAGCTGGGTGGGGAGAGTGTACAGGGGGATTGGCTGGGCAGGGGGGCTGTATTGGGGAATCGACTGGGTGGGGAGGGTGTACAGGGGGATCAGCTGGGTGGGAGGGGTGTACAGGGACAGCGGCTGGGCAGGGGGGCTGTATTGGGGAATCGACTGAGTGGGGAGGGTGTATAGGGACAGCGGCTGGGCGGGGGAAGGAGGGGCACTGTGGAATGTTGTGTCATGAGGACAGGAGAACAGGAGTCAGGTCAGGTGGGCTCTCTAGGAGGCGGGGTTTGGTGGTTCCAGCGGGGCGTGGGGCTGGGAGCCAGGACTCTGGTTCTATTCCTGACTTTGGCTGTCATGAGTTAGAGCTGGGGTTGGGAACCAGGACGCCAGGGTTCTATGGCTGTGCGGGGGGGAGGGGGGGGGCACATGGGGCATTAGTTCCAGCCCAGGACTGGGTTCTTTTCCCGCGCCCCCCCGCCGCTGCCTCCCCGGGTGACTGATCCACGGTCATCCCCAATCTTGTGCCCCATTTCCCCATCTGTACAGCAGTGGGCGATGTGGCATCCAGCCCCCCAGGAGCATGGCGAAGGGTAACGAGTGCTTGTGCAGTGCTGTAAGCCTGCAAAGCCCTAAGGAAGGCTGCAGTGGAGGAGACTCTGGAGCCTCCAGTGGGGAGGAGTCCCTGAAAACCCAGGCAGGAGAGTTTGGATGGAGAACTCACGTCACTGCCAGAACTGGGAATGGAACCCAGGAGTCCTGGCTCCAGCCTCCTGAGCTAACCACTAGACCCCACTCCTCTCCTAGAGCTGGGAAGGAAGAGTAATATGTGACTCCAGTACCACAGCGTAGGCTAGCCTGGTGCTGGGGCACTGTACCGCAGGGAGCAGAGTGGGAGCTCAGTAGGGGGCTCAGTCAGCACAGGCCCCAATGCCCCAGTGTGGCACTGCGCTGCAGGGAGCAGCATAGGGGGGGTCCTCAGGGGTCCCAGATTCTATGTGGGCTACATGAGGCATCACCCTGAGGTGGGGGTGAGATGGGGGAGGGTTATGCTGACTGGTAGCTTAGCACACACTGGCCAGCACACATGGGGTGAGGTACATTGGAAGGGGTGTGTTTGTGGCTGTCAGACGGCCCTCTGTGACGCCAATGGTTACAACCTTGTAACGGGGGAGCTCATAGGCAAGAGCAGTCTAGTACCTGGTGCTGTTCGGTGTTCACTAATCCCACACGCTCGAAGGCCTGGAGGTGGGGCTGTCAGGGCTGCGCTTTCCCTGAGCAGATGAAGCCAGATCAGAGGCTATGGCTACACCACAAATTACTTCGGTATAACTACGTCGCTCAGGGGTGTGAATAATCCACCTATGTGTGTGTGGATGGTATATGTCTGTGCGTGTGTTTCTGTGAGGCCGGGATGTGCATGTGTGAATGGATGATATGTGTATGTGCGTGGACGGCATATGCATGTGTGTGTGTGTGTGTGTGAATGGATGGGATGTGCACATGTGTGTTTGTATGAACAGACAGGATGTGCATGTGTGAGTGTGAACGGATGAGATATGCACGTGTGTGTGTGAGAATGCATGGGAGGTGCATGTGCATGCATGTGTGTGTGTGTGAACAGATGGAGGGTATGTCTGTGTGTATGAACCGACAGGATGTGCACGTGTGTGTGAACAGATGGGATATGTGTGTCCATGCAGCAGTTTTCCCACTTGCACTGTGTGTGGCACCTTTTCCCTGTAGCTGCCTTGGCCTCGCCCCAGTTTGCCTGCCACTCTATTCCACACCTCTCTTGTGTGTGCCCTCCCAGGCCCCAGTCTCCCCCGCCTGCATGCCCAGCTGGCTCCTGTTAGCCAGCCCTGTGCTGCTGCCTGGCAGCCCGGCCCCTAACTGCCTGTCTGGCTCCATGCCAATGGGCCTTTGTTGGGAGGCAGAGACTCAGCAAGGGCAGCGCAGCATTATCTGTCTGTCAGTGCCTAGCAACCTCTGCCGGCTCCCTTCACACTCCCGCCTCTCCCGAGCCATTAGCCATGGGGAAGTGGCTGTGCTGACCCCGCAAAGGCCCCAATTACCTACCTGTCAGGTCAAGCTGCCTCTAGCTGCCAGCAAGGCCGGGCTTAGGAAGGGAGATGGGCACCGCCTGGCTTAGTGCCGAGGAAGGGGAGACAAGCCCCACACGGCATAGCGCCAGGGAAGGGGAGATGGGCACCGCCTGTCTTAGCACCGGGGAAGGGGATGCAGGCCCCACGCTATGTAGTGCTGGGGAAGAGGGGGGAGGCAGGCACTGCCTGGCTTAGCACCGGGGAAGAGGATACAGGCCTCATGTGGCATAGTGGCGGGGAAGGGGATACAGGCCCCATGTGGCATAGTGGTGGGGAAGGGGATACAGGCCCCATGCGGCGTAGCACCGGGGAAGGGGAGATGGGTACCACCTGGCTTAGCACCGGTGAAGGTGATACAGGCCCCATGTGGCATAGCGCCGGGGAAGGGGATACAGGCCCCATGCGGTGTAGCGCTGGAGAAGGGGATACAGGCCTCATGTGGCATAGCGGCGGGGAAGGGGATACAGGCCCCATGTGGCATAGTGGCAAGGAAGGGGATACAGGCCCCATGCGGCGTAGCGCCGGGGAAGGGGAGATGGGTACCACCTGGCTTAGCACCGGTGAAGGTGATACAGGCCCCACGTGGCATAGCGTCAGGGAAGGGGATACAGGCCCCATGCGGCGTAGCGACGGGGAAGGGGATACAGGCCCCATGTGGCGTAGCGACAGGGAAGGGGATACAGGCCCCATGCGGCGTAGCGACGGGGAAGGGGATACAGGCCCCATGTGGCGTAGCGACGGGGAAGGGGATACAGGCCCCATGCGGCGTAGCGACGGGGAAGGGGATACAGGCCCCATGTGGCGTAGCGACAGGGAAGGGGATACAGGCCCCATGCGGCGTAGCGACGGGGAAGGGGATACAGGCCCCATGTGGCGTAGCGACGGGTAAGGGGATACAGGCCCCATGCGGTGTAGCGACGGGGAAGGGGATACAGGGCCCATGCGGCGTAGCGACGGGGAAGGGGAGATGGGTGCTATCTGACTTAACACTGGGGAATGGGATACAGGCCCCACACGGCATAGTGCCGGGGAAGGAGATACAGGCCCCATGTGGTGTAGCGCCAGGGAAGAGGATACAGGCCCCATGTGGCTCAGCGACGGGGAAGGGATACAGGCCCCATGCGGCGTAGCGACAGGGAAGGGGATACAGGCCCCATGCGGCGTAGCGACGGGGAAGGGGATACAGGCCCCATGCGGCGTAGCAACGGGGAAGGGGATACAGGCCACATGTGGCGAAGCGCCGGGGAAGGGGAGATGGGTGCTATCTGGCTTAACACCAGGGAACGGGGTACAGGCCCCACATGGCATAGTGCCGGGGAAGGGGATACAGGCCCCATGTGGGTGTAGCACCAGGGAAGGCTTGTGGTAGGGGGTATCTGGGTTCTGTCACAGAACTGGCAGCACCAGGGCATAGTTCATATACACACACAAGGTAGCATCACACACAACAGACAACCCCCCCACACATACACAGACACCCAGAGTCACCACTCACCCGTACCCAAACACCCCCTTCAGTCCCCCACATACCCCCATGTGTCCACACACACACACACACACATACTCCGTGTACACACATGGACACACACGCACACACATTCATACAAACATGCAAGAAGTCACACATGCACACACACAGCAGCACAAACACACAGATGCACACACACAGACACACTTAACTGCTCACCCCCTATACCACACATATGCGTTTATACACACACACATGTGCATACCCACAGCCACCTCCCCCCACGGCTCTGGGTACCCTCCCCACACACAGCCCAGCACACATTTGTGCACACACACACATGCACACCCATACACACCCCCTTCCCCCCACAGCCCTGTGTGCACACATAAACACACACACCTCTCTCCCTACCCCCCACAGCTCTCCCCCTCATGAGGTATAGGAGTATTAGGGCAACTTGGTCCAGATTTCCCTGTCTTTGGCTACTGCCAGACAAACCGTTCAACACCAGCAGCCCTCACCCCCTCCTAATGCAGGGATGCTTCCCCCAGCAGAACAATGCCCTCTCTGGGCGAGTAACAGGCAAGGACACTGCCCATGATTTGCCTTCCACATGCACCATCCTAGATGCCTTAACCAAGCAGCCAGGGCTGCAGTGGCTCCCCCTTCCTTGGTGGGGGCAGACCCCCTCCCCCAAGTCTCCCAGTCTATAGGGCAATGCAGAAGTGATTGCCAGGACAGCTCCCAAGGAGAGAGGACAACCATTCATCGCCCATGGACAGCCTAGACCCTGTGCCCTGCAGCTCGTTAAACCTCCCCAGCACTTTCTCTAATAGCCGGGGCATGAACCCCAGCGCCTGGGCGGCTAATTGCATCCCAGCTTCCCTTCAATTGCCTCTGCAGTGCACACAAAGGAAGCTTTCCCATCGCCTGGTGTTATGTGGGGATGTTAAATGGCCCCCGGCGCCCCACCCCAGAGGCAGCTGCATCTCACCCATGGGCGAGGGATCCCTGTATAAACAGCCCCTGCGCCCCATCCCAGAGGTGGCTGCCCTCCTCTTTCCTCCCTCCCAACATTCCTATAGGCTCTTTCTCTCTCTCCTTTTCAGCTCATCCCCCTTTCCAGCTCCTAATGGGGAGTTGAATTATTTAGCACCATGGCCCCTTCTCCAGAAAAAGTGCCAGAGCTGGCGTGTTCCCACTTCAGTGACCTACATTCCCCTGACAGCCCCAGCCTCCTCCCCCATCACTGGCACCTCTCCCCACCAGGGGAAGGACAGAGATGGAGTGCCTGTCCCCCACCCGTATACCCATTTGCTAGCCAACACCCCCTCCTGCCCACCCACCCCCCTTAAAGCCAAAGTGCCAGGACCTCAGCTCGAGAGCAGCACCCGCCTTAGGATGTGAATTGGGCTTGAAGGGGGCACAGAAGGGACCCTCAGAACCAGGCACCATGGGGGAGAGTGTTAGACCTGGAAGGAGTCTAATTCTGCCACCCCTGATTTCCACTGAGACACACTAGGGTCTGTTGGGTCAGAGCCAGAGGAGGCTGGGAGTCGGGACTCTTGGCTTCTTATTCTGGCTCTGTGAGGGGTGTTGGGTCTAGTGGTTAGAGCAGGGACACTGGTTTAGTCTCTGCCTCTGTGCCCCTTGGTTGTTTATCAGCTCTGCTCCCTTCCCCCACAATCCGGGCAGTGCATTGGCCAGAGCCAGGAGTGCAGCTACTGAAGGAATCGATTCCCTGGCTTGGGAGGGCTATGGGAGCAGGGGAGGGGAGAGCTCAGGGGAGGAAGGGTGCTGTGGGAGTGGAGGGGAGGAGGGTGTAAGAACAAAGGGCATCGCGGGGAGCTGGCATCTGGCTGTGAAGTGGGGTGGATATTAAATATAATGCTGCAGGAATCGCCACCTGCTGCCGCTGCTTTCCATCAGCTCAGCTATTTTGAATCCACTGCCAGGAAGGGGTGTGAATGCAGAGGCGGCTGAGTGCTAAAGGGGTGGGACTGGGAGTCAGAGTCAGGACGCCTGGGTTCTATCGCCAGCTCTGGGAGGCAATCTGCTTTGTTATTTCAGGGTCACACATTAGCACTGGAGTGCATACACGGCTTTTATTATTGTAGGGTCTTTGAGAGTGCTGGGGCTCCAAGGGCTTGTGTGTTACTGTAGGGGTCTCTCTGCAGGGCTGGGACTGTGCAAGCCGAGGTGTTATTGTAGGGGTCTGTCTAGTGCTGGGGCTACACTGGCTGGTGTGTTATTGTAGAGTCTCTGCAGCATGGGTGCTGTGCAAGCCGAGGTGTTATTGTAGGGGTCTGTCTAGGGCTGGGGCTGCACTGGCTGGTGTGTTATTTTAGAACTCTTTAATGCTAGGGCTGTGTGGGCTGGTGTGTTATTCTAGGGTCTGTCAAGCCCTGGGGCTCTGTGGGGTGGTGTGTTATTGTAGGGTCTCTCAAGCCCTGGGGCTCTGTGGGCCGGTGTGTTAGTCTAGGTTCTCCCCTGGACTGTGAGCCGGAAATGCCATGCAGGCAGGAGCCATGCCCTCTCCTTGTTCCCAGCCCTGCAGCCCTCCTTCCAATGGTGCCTGGCTGCCATGTCTGCCTCTGCCTGTCGCCATCACATTCCCTGGCTCTGCAGCAGGGCCTTTGTGGCCCTGGGACTGATCGTTTTCAAGGTAATCACTGCAGTGACAGTGATGGATGGAGGGGAAACCATAGAGCAAGGCCGCTTCCACCCCCCCC